>NC_136267.1:45340592-45380592 GCF_964187855.1 Myxine glutinosa
ATGACTAAACTTTGGGGATGAGTTGGTTAGGTGACGAGAACAAGCCGATTCAATTTTGGTTCAGGTCCGAATCCAGATCCGGCCTATCATTGGGATACAAAACATAAACTGTTCAGCCTGGCGGAGGTATGCTCTCTACCGAGTGCCGTTCTAGGTCATTCGTTTTTTAAATTGAAATAACATTTGTTTTCCACAAAATTATATGAAATCCAATTTGCAATTGTTTGCATTGAACGGATGATGTCACAGAAAGCACAAAGCTTGTGATGGAAATGCCATTATACTTGACATGATGATGATGATGTGATAGTGTGAGTCGTCACTTTCGACGAATCTCTTAAAAAATCAAAAAGTTTTCACTTCAAAAACTCTACATACAATCATACATCCAAGTTTGTAGTTACGAGTACAAATAAAATTCCATCTCAAATCTGAAGCATGTGTAATATACTTTTATTTTATTTTTTTTGTTTTGACTTGATGCCTCATTTTCACTGTGATCTGATTGGCTATTGCTTGTGTACAGGTGAAGAGATACATGGGAGTCTAACGTGCTGCAAACAGGCCCAAGACCCTCGTGCCCTTTCTGTGACGATCACACTTGGCAGCAAGCAACAGACGTT
This sequence comes from Myxine glutinosa, assembly GCF_964187855.1. Lineage (NCBI taxonomy): Eukaryota > Metazoa > Chordata > Myxini > Myxiniformes > Myxinidae > Myxine > Myxine glutinosa. The sequence goes on from NC_136267.1 coordinate 45,341,216, forward strand.
CCTCTTGCAGTGACTCTCGTTTTCACGTAAAATGGACATCGGAAGTCGACTCATTAAAATGTGGCTTTTCGTGTCAAAATGTGATACGTAACTTGGGAACTGCTTGTGAATCTTGCAACTCGTTTCACCTTGATTTTTCTCTAACTAGTACACCCACTCCTTACGAGAGCGGCAGGAAGGGTCAGGTTATCATCCCCTTTGGGGTATATACAATTACAGTAGATCTGGGCTCAAGAACATTGGGGGGCCTGGCCTCCCTTTCAGTTTATTGTTAAACACCAATAGCGACTGTTTAAAAAGTTAATCGTACGTGTTTGTGGTTTATAATATTGTTTGTAATATTTTTTACAAACATTTGAGTTGGGATTATTTATTTTTTTGCCATTCGTATCTGAGTACATAGGCCAGAATGGTGGCATGCTGGCTTCAAATCCCTTTTACAGTGCTGTTTTGATTTGTCCGGTGATTTATGATGTCCTTGTAATTATTGTACAAAATGTACATATTTGGTTTGGGCTGTGAAGATCGATGCTTGGCAGAATCAGGTTTAATCCCCGAGTTTATTGTCAATTTGGGGGAATTAATGCTTTCAATTGTATCGATTTTGAAGGATAGCCTCGACGTACACACACTAGACTCTGAGCTCTGAGGTTCGAATCCTGACCCAGCTATAAAATGTCATTCTGGTGCATCAGTGTGTGCCGTCCCTCCGATTGACATTAAACTGGGTGTCCCGTCTGCTGACCTTAGTTGGTGGAAGTTAATGATCTCACTGCGTCTTTCACAAAGAGTAGGCGAGTTATCGCCGGCACCCTGGCCGAATTCCTGTATAGCAGCACAGGCATGCTCCTTACAGCAATGATGCAACCAGCAGCCACAGGCTGCATATGGAACAAATTAATGCTTCAACCTTTTCGTCAAAAAATGTAACGTCACATGGTAAAGCAATGTGTGAGGTGGTTCCAATTTTAACTGGACGATGTTTATAGAAGGTTATTGTGTTGTTCACCAATACGCTACTCACAAGCATGTGATTTTCGCTTTATTGCACCTGCAGAAAATCGAGATTGTTGCGACGGAGGTAACGAGGATGGGACAGGGAATGATGAAATTTCTCATCAACGAAAACGTCAATCCTGTTGAGATTTACAAGGCCTGCTTGCACAGTTGGGTGATCATCGCCTGTTAAGCATCTTGAGAGCCAGACGTTTTTTTTTTTAGTAAATGACGCTGTTCATTGTCCTGCAACAACTACGTACCTGTCCTCAAGAATTCTAAAGTGAAGGAATTGGATTTCCACCAAGGGACGACAACAACAACAACAACATGCATTTTAAGGCCATTTTCCCTGCTAGAGCGGGGGTTAGCCTTGCGGTCCCCATGACAATCTTCTCCATTTTGCCCTATTTTCTGCATCTCCCCTTGTTAACCCCCTTGCCCGCATTTCTTCTACCACCACCTTTAGTCAAGTCTTCCTCGGTCTTCCCCGTCCTCTACTTCCTTCTACATTCATTTCCATCACTCTTCTCAACTGCATCCCCCATCCAAAACCTTGATCTTTTCTACCCCCGCTAATTTCACCCCAAATCCACTTTTTTGAAATACCAACTTCTTTCCTGGAAGTCCTTGGTGTCCTTGCGTTTATACTTCTCCCACCCCTTCCCACGCCGCCTCTCCCCAAGCCCTCTCCCTCCCACACATTCCCGATGTCCCTGCTCTCAAATGTTGTGTTTATGTGCTTCCCCTTCTCTCCCCATCTTGTCTACCGCTCCCCTTATTATATACTTTGTTTGTTTGTTTGTTTGTTTGATTTGTTTGTGTGATAAATGTTAGCTCTTTCATGAGCCTCGATTATGCATACAAAAAAAAACAAAGAAAAAAACAGTCACTTTCATCCTTCCTCAACACATGACCAAACCATCTCAACCTGTTTCATCCAAATTTCCTGGACAAATGCATCCAAATCTGGAGAATATCTCGAGGTGTCGTTTTTTGAATGTAATGTTTTTTAAAATAAACGTAGTTGCCAGTAAAAATAAAAGCCCAGTACAAATTTGAAGCACTGTGTAACACGAGCTCAAACACTTGCTCTGTGCGTCCAATAACTCCAAGAATCGATGAATATGAAGAGGAAGTTAAGGAGTGAAGTGTCACTTTTTATCGTCAGCAAAAGTTATTGTGCAACATACGCAGTCACCTTCAAATCCTATGCAAATAATGCGATTGATTATCTTCAAAACACTTTATCAATTGTAATCATGATAACATGTCATGCTTCCTGATGTGATCGATACCCGAGCAGCCATTCCCAAGCTATGGCCATAAATCTTTTTCTTTTTTCGAGTAAACGGGCGAACATGGTCGTAAATACGTAGTCTCTTGGTTATTTCGCCTTCGCCTTGCTATTGCGATAGCACCGAGTTTCAAGGTCGTATGAGGTTATCCATGTCCAAATTATTAACGAATGTTTGTTGCAGCAATTCCAATATCATGGAGTTCCGCTTCATCGTCCAGAGATCACACATGTTCATGCCGTTTACTACTTTGTCCGATGGGTCATAATCGGAAAGCAAGCTCGTCCGCAAGCCCGAGTCCCTACTGGGTGAAAAATTGTTCACCAATCAGATTATAAAAAGAAAGCCTGGTGTTGGTTTAGCGGTTAGGGTGCCGGCTTGGGATCCTGGGTTCGAATCCCGGTCATCGCTGAATTAACACCAGGGGGGTTGACTCAGCCCGTCATCCTTCCGAGGTCGGCAAATTGAGTACCAGTTCACTGGTAATTCCCTGTGTGTCGCAAGAGGCGACCAACAGGGTTGGTGGCAGGAAGGGCATCCGGCCATAAAACATTGCTTCACAAAAGGGGACAACGGTGACCGAAAAAGGCCAACCCCTGCTCTGCGGGGAAAAATGGCCTCCAAAGGTGGTTCATTCAGATTATAAAAAGGTTATTTGTTTGAAATATTTATGAATTACTTTTATTACTTCCCACAGAAAGAGCTCAAATCATTTTCAATAATGTCGTTAATCGTACATGGGAGTAATGACGTAAAGGGAGTAATGACGGTATGTATACGAATGAGCGAAGGTTCCTGTGCACCAAAAATGACACAAAATGAAACTGACATGAACCCGGTAGTGCAGCGGCATAGCAAACCAATTGTGCATTTTGTGATGGAAGCACCAAATTTGGCAGAATGATAGAATATTATATGGAGAACATTTTCAGATATGGAACCACTTTGGAATTCACCCCAATGTGGCCGCCATATTGGATTTCAAAATGGCGGCTTAAAAATCTTTAATTACAAATATTTCTGGTTCTATACCAGCTACAGCCTTGATTTTAGTGTCTGGATGTACAAACTTGAGGTCAAGGAATTGAATGGTTCTACTTAGAAGTTGATTTACTGACGCCATATTGGATTCCAAGATGGCGGCTTCCGAAAATCTGCTGACCGATATCTCTGGTTCTATGCCAGCTAGATACTTGATTCTGGTGTCTAGATGTACATTTCTGAGGTCAATGAATTGAATGGTTGTATTGAAATGTGTTTTAATGCACATAAGCAACTGATAATCCCATATTACGTACATTGTATACACACGTTCAGCAAGAGAACTAGCGAGCGTATTGCATCAAGTCATGCCAAGTGTCACAGTTCCAACTCAATGTGAGCAGTCACCATCACAGGCACACAGTGCTGTGCATTTCAGAGCCGCTTTCTTGCACTTGCATCTCCCACTGCAACCGTTTTCGCACCCACAACAGATGAGTTCATAGCAGGATTTGGCAGCTTCTGGTAGTGTTGTCCACAGAGGATCGAACTGTCCGTCATTGTCCACCCACCCCCAGTCGCATGGTGATGGGAGATAGCAGTGTGGGACAAGAGACTGTCCCCAACAATGTCCACCCTGGTAAGTTGCTCTCTTCACGTGTTGTACTAGGGCGGCCTGTGTTGGAGGTATTGCTTCAATGGATCGAGATTTCTTTGCAAAGAGTTTCTTTCTTGCCAGATTCACCTCAGAACATGTGCATGTGCGGTCGTACAGAAGCACTACGTATCTCTCCAGGGTTGCCAGTGTATCCTCAGAGATCTCACTTGGTGCAGATGCCAGGTCCAGGAATGCATTGGTCACTTCTGGAAAAGTTTCATATACTGCCCATGCTGTTTTCTTGCCACGACCTGCAAAGCTCGAGACGGTATCACACCCTGTGATTGCATGGAAGATTGGCAGTGCCTTGGCTTTGTCTGGTCCCAGGGTAGCAGACAGCTCGTGTGCTGCTATGTAGCGGCAGTTCTTTCCGGTTCCAAGCGCTAACCAGAGTTCGTCCACTACCTCATTAAGCTCCTGGGCCATCCACACAGCGAGAACCACCACATCTGTGTCCACGGTGCGGATGAGTACTCTGCGGTGTCCAGATTTCATAGCAGCTGCTGCGTGGAGCATCATGCGCGTGTCTGCTTCCTCGTGATTGCACGGGGCCAAAGCGGCTGTGTCTGCACATGGTGGTACAGCAATGACCTGTTGGTGTAAGCATGAACAATACCGTGATGTAAATTAAATGTGAATTCCTTTGGTGTAGGTGGTCACGAATAAAACCTGACATGAATCTGCATAACATTTATTAATTTATTTCAGTACATTATTTCAAGTACATAAATACAGGGCAATTATTATTATTATTATTATTATTATTATTGTTATTTACTTGGCATCAAACACATGAAATCATACAATATGACATTGCACATATAACAGTAGCCTGTTCGTGTACACTCCCCCAAGATGCCAGGAAAGAAAAAAGCAATTCAAGAACACTATGGCCAATAGGCCTTTCTTAACAATTTGAGGGAGTGTACCGTGGACAGCTAAAGATTATATATACAATACAAAATATTATTCCGAATAGATAATACAAATCGGGATTATATAATCAAAATTAAATTATATGAAAAGAATACACATATGTGGGTAAGAATTTACTCTACAACAGCATAAATCAATAATACATTGTATAATATGTACTGAAACCACAGAAAATTGTACACACACTCTCAAACACACAAGCAGGCACGCACCCACTCTCACCACCCAGACACATACACACACTTTCACTAACACACACTAACATACATCATGCACATTACCTGTTCACCGTCAGTAGCAATCAGCTGTTTGTCTGGCACATCGATGGACTCCGTGACCTGCTTAGACAGAAGGCTGAAGAGTTCCTCCTTGTTCTCGTCGACACGGAGGAAACTGTGCCAGTTGCCTGGTAGGAGGGCAGAGCCAGTGACACGTCTGCGTATTCCCTTGCCTCTGTTGGTCCTTGCAGTTGCCTTCAGGCTGCCTGACTTTGCATAGCGGTCCCACACTAGATCGAGACGAGATCGATGTTGAAGCTGTGACTGTGACATAATGTATGGAACGAATACTTTTGTGGCATAGTCAAGAAATGTTTTGGTCTGGCCTGGGCTCAGCATTTGAACTATTACAGCTCCATCGAGGATCACAGAAGATACTTGTGGTGGGTCCGACTTTGTTTCGACAAGCTGTTCTAAGGGCTGCAACAAGTCAGCTTTGGAACCAAAGCGGAGCTGTCCATTTTGCGTGAGTGCTGGCGGATGTGCGCTGTTCTCATGTTTGAAGAACTGCTCGAGACCCCCATCTCTGGTTTGGCATGCGATGTATAGTCTGGAGAAGAGCTCTGAATCACTCTTTGCAGAGGCTACTTGTTGTTTGCTCTTCTGGGCAGCTTTGACCTTGATGGATGAAAACAACGGGAGTTTGTTGCGTTTGATGACATCATTGAGTGGCTTGGATCTGTCTGCCAGACGTTCCTTCTCAAATGAATGGAACTGACCTCTCCGAATCTGTACAGCTGTACGCACAGTATCTACAACAGCTGGGCCCAAGATCTCCAGTGTGCCCAGGACCAGCAAATCTGTGCTTTCTTCTTCAAAGGGGCTGCCCATCTCTTCGATGACTGTTGTCAGTGCATGGACATCTTGGACGAACTTCTTCTGCACACTGTCGGTTTGCTCATGGTGGTGGGTGTGCTCTCCCCTTTGGCGCAGTTGCTGTGAGGTCTCAAATTCTGTGATGACCCGAGCAACTTCGGGGCCAGCCACCATCCACCGTCGAAGGGCACTTGGATTTTCAGTTAGGCCCACTGCCCCGCCATCGCCTTTGACCGTGGCATTATTTTGTTCTTGAGCCTGGTCTAGGGAGATGGTGGAGAAAGCATGCCTAGTCTTCTTGGATGTGAAGTGCCCCGCATGGAACTTGGCAGCAACATCTGGGTGTTTCTCTGCAATGCCAACCATGTCCCTGATGTGGACTGGTAACCAGCAAGCATAGTGGATATGGTCCAATGCAGCGAACCATGCAGCTAGCTCTGGTAGGGTGTCCATGTACAGCGTGAAGTTGGACTCTCTCAGTGAACGTATGTAGAGGAGTATACAGAGCTCCAGGTTAAGTACAGTGGCCCAGTACTGAAACTGTGGACATGCCGCTGCTCTCTGGTCACACCATGCCTCGAACTCCAATGGTTCCTCATCTCTTGCAGTTGCTCTTTCGTTGTATATGTCATATGCACGATGCTGCAGTATGTGTAGGGCAGCAACAGTTACTTGGTGGGCGCGTCTTGTACGGCTGACGTGAGCTGCACGCAAGAAGGAGTCTGCTGTGCCAGCTGTTGCTATCTCTGCCTGAACCAATGCCTGTGTCCAACCGCTGTCTTGCAGCCAGTCTCCTGCTGTCTTCAAAGCTGCCATATCTGTGTGTAGACCACCCAGCATGACCACAAAGAGATCTTCACCATGTGTGTCTGGCCAGTTCCATTGCACCTGCTTGGCGATCGCATAAAGTGGTTGGTCCAGTGTGACGACGGGTATCTGTCCAGGGTTTAGCTCATTGATCGCTGCTTTCACGACATCCATGGCATGGCGGATCATTGGCACTGAGTGGGCTTGGTCATGGAAGAGGGGAAGCAAGGCAGTGGGTGTGACTGTGATACTAGTATCCTTGGCCGATTGGTTCTCTTCGTGATGTGCAGCCCAAGAAATGTTTCCTGGATTCTGTGTGTCACCACTGTCACATGCATCCTTCACAGTCTGGAGCCACCTCTTCTCTTTATCCAGTTCAGCTTGTGCAGGATTCCTCTGCAGCGACGCCTGGGTTCCAGCTGGTACAGGGTGGCTTTTGGCAAGTGAACTAACTGGTTGTACATCTGTGTAATACCGTGGAAGGTCCTCCACAGTCTTGACATTTGAGACACCCCCGATGATGACAATACCTCGGTCTGTGCCTTGATTGTCATAGTCTGGATGTTGTATCAATGAAATACCAGTTCCGTGGAAGGAGTCATGTACTGTCGTGGAACTGGGATTGTGGTCTATATTATCCACAGCTGATGTGGTGAACACTCCACCGCGGAGCTTTGGGGGACAGACCACCTTCTCCGCCCGAAAGCGCTGACAGACCCTGTTCCCCAGCTCTGCAGAGATCCGTAGCACTCTATCATAGGCAATGCTGATCCCTAGTCCAGATAATGTGTCAACCAGTTCCCTCTTTCTCGTATGGGCTTGAAGCATCAAGCCAAGATATATTGGCAAAGGAGTCTCTTGACTAATGCTGTGTCGTACGTCTGTGCCTGCACCTCTCCTCTCATGCTTCACACTGTTGTATTTGAGAAGTTGAGCTATTGTCACAGACGCCGATGCCGATGACTGACATGCCTGATCTTTGATGCCTGCGCCCTCTAAAATCATGGAGCCCATTGTCAGCAGCAGTTGTGGCACAGACTCTTCTTGACATTTGTTTGAGAAGGACCCATTGAAAGGCTGAGATGACTGGAACATATCCTTCCTTATAATCCCTGCAGCTCGTGCCAGGTGCACAACATCACTGTCAATATCATGTTGACATGCCTTGGCTAATGCACTGCCAATGTCTTCCTGAAACACCAGCAGGACATCTCTTCCCTGCCTGTGCTCCTGCAGATCAGGGAAGTGTGCCAGGATACGCTCCTTGAGTGTGGTTGTATGGACTCGTGTTTCCAGCACAACTCCGAACTGTTCCATTCTCATTGTGTAGAGCTTGGTGAGGTCTGCCATCTTGAATACAGGAGCAGTGTCTTCTTCGTTAGCAGTTTCCTCTATGTACGTTACCAGTTCAGCAAGGACTATTGCTGAAATGACATCTACCGTGCTCTGGCTTTGCTCAGCAAGCTTTTTTGCTGCCCTCACGCGGTTGTATAGGGATGTCAAACATTTCTTATGGTACTTGGCCTCTCTTGCGACCATGTCCCCAGCACTCAGTTGGGCTAACAAAGTGGTATCCTGAAGAAACTCTGCAGCCTTGCGAACGTGTTTATCTAGTTCCAATGGCGCTGCTTGATGAAACTCCAAACCAAGCTCTTGCTGGCAGAAGAAGCACAAATTGTCGCATATGCTATCAACACAAGCTGCCTGAGACCTAGTAAGCTTGTACTTATCTGTGATTGTACTGGGGATAGGGCTTCCCTCTGGATGACTTCTCTTCTGTACCCGCTGTAGCTTGGTAGTGTTATATTTCACCCTGCATGACTTGTGCCACTTGGCTTGGTGGGCAGCTAGAGTGGCAGCTATCCCTTGGCCTTCATCCAGTCGTTGCAAGTCCACGTCTTGTGGCAGCTTGCCTAGTTTATTGAATGCTGATAGATTGTCTTCAAGTGTCTTGTATCCAGCACCTGCATCAGTTCTTTTCGTGACAGCAGGACACTGTAGGGACTCTCCTATATCAACTTGACACAGAACACAGAGTTCCCAGTCCAGTGGCGTCTTTGGCGTTGAAGTTACATGCTTGGTAACATGAACTAACTTGAACTGCTTCGACATGATTGAAACCTGGATGGAGCAAACAAACAAAAAAGTCGTTTAATTAGGGGTTAATCAACGGACCAGCATGTTTTATCTACAGGACAATACACGACCCCCCCTGAAATTTGACACCAAATGACCTCTTTTAGGGGTATTTTTGGCCGAAATTTTCAAATTTTTCACTCCCCAGACCCCTAGATGTTCCCTTGAGCTCAGAATCGCCGCTGTAATGTGTCTACTGATGTTAGAAAAGATATAGGGTGAATGGGGCAATAATTGTGCCTGTAGGATTTGTTTCCGCCACCCCCCCTAAGGGTTACAGATTTTTAAAGCCGCCATTTTGAAATCCAATATGGCGGCGACCTTGGGTGAATTTCAAAGTGGTTCCATATCTGAAAATGTTCTAAATATAACATTCCATCATTGTGCCAAATTTGGTGCTTCCATCACAAAATGCACAATTCTTCTTAAATTTTTGCTATGCCGCTGCACTACGGGCAATATCAGCATATAATGGTCATCCAACATGTGCCTCGACACGTTTGCCAGTTTACCCGTTAATATCTGGAATTTGCACGTGCACACTGCACTAATTTCCGTGCACGTATAGTCGTATACCGAGTCACGTGACCGTGATACACGTGGTACTGAGCAAATTTCAACGCAGCACCATCTCAACTGTAAAACCATTTTTTATTGACGTCTAAACATAGTAAATGTGATTCCATGCCTTTCTGAAGAGGAACGTCGACGTGCTATTGGCATGCTTGAGACGGGAATGCCACAAGACGTTGTAGTTCAGCGATTTGTTCATCGGAACACCATGAAGATACTCTGGAGGTGTTATCAACAAACTGGCAACATCAGAGACTGTCCATGTTCTCGGCGACCACATGTGACGTCACCTCGGCAGGATAGCCATATCCGGTTGGTGCACCTTATAGGAATCGGTTCCAGACAGCAGGCTTTACAGGTCGCAGCATCCATGGCTTGTGACCAATCAGTACCAGAACTATCAGTAATCGATTACGCAAGCCTCACATCTGACAACGGTGATCAGCATTATGTCCGATTTTGTTGCTACATCATCGATAAGCGCACCTAGCTTGGTTCAGGAAACAAGATTGGGCTGTTCTCCTCTTTACAGATGAGATAAGTGATGGCTACTGTTGCGTTTATCAACGGGAATAGTAACGTTACGCTGACACATGTGTTGTGCAACAGTCGTCGTTCGGCGATGGAAATGTGATGTATTGAGAGGAATCGGTGGACATCATAGAGTTCAGCTGGAGGTCAGTAATCGCAGTTTGGCAGGGATTCAGGACCATGATGAAGTTCTCCATCCTCAGGTCCTCTTGATCCTCTAGGTTCATGGCATCACATCACACTTCAACAGGATAACACACCCTCAGGTACTCTTGATCCTGCGGGTTCATGGCATCACATCACACTTCAACAGGATAACGCACACCCTCAGGTCCTCTTGATCCTCTAGGTTCATGGCATCACATCACACTTCAACAGGATAACGCACACCCTCAGGTCCTCTTGATCCTGCAGGTTCATGGCATCACATCACACTTCAACAGGATAACACACACACTCAGGTCTTCTTGATCCTGCAGGTTCATGGCATCACATCACACTTCAACAGGATAACGCACACCCTCAGGTCTTCTTGATCCTGCAGGTTCATGGCATCACATCACACTTCAACAGAATAACACACCCTCAGGTCCTCTTGATCCTGCGGGTTCATGGCATCACATCACACTTCAACAGGATAACGCACACCCTCAGGTCCTCTTGATCCTGCGGGTTCATGGCATCACATCACACTTCAACAGGATAACGCACACCCTCAGGTCCTCTTGATCCTCTAGGTTCATGGCATCACATCACACTTCAACAGGATAACACACACACTCAGGTCTTCTTGATCCTGCAGGTTCATGGCATCACATCACACTTCAACAGGATAACGCACACCCTCAGGTCTTCTTGATCCTGCAGGTTCATGGCATCACATCACACTTCAACAGAATAACACACCCTCAGGTCCTCTTGATCCTGTGGGTTCATGGCATCACATCACACTTCAACAGGATAACGCACACCCTCAGGTCCTCTTGATCCTGCGGGTTCATGGCATCACATCACACTTCAACAGGATAACGCACACCCTCAGGTCCTCTTGATCCTCTAGGTTCATGGCATCACATCACACTTCAACAGGATAACGCACACCCTCAGGCCCTCTTGATCCTGCAGGTTCATGGCATCACATCACACTTCAACAGGATAACACACACCCTCAGGTCCTCTTGATCCTACAGGTTCATGGCATCACATCACACTTCAACAGGATAATGCACACCCTCAGGTCCTCTTGATCCTCTAGGTTCATGGCATCACATCACACTTCAACAGGATAACGCACACCCTCAGGTCCTCTTGATCCTCTAGGTTCATGGCATCACATCACACTTCAACAGGATAATGCACACCCTCAGGTCCTCTTGATCCTCTAGGTTCATGGCATCACATCACACTTCAACAGGATAACGCACACCCTCAGGTCTTCTTGATCCTGCAGGTTCATGGCATCACATCACACTTCAACAGGATAATGCACACCCTCAGGTCCTCTTGATCCTCTAGGTTCATGGCATCACATCACACTTCAACAGGATAATGCACACCCTCAGGTCCTCTTGATCCTCTAGGTTCATGGCATCACATCACACTTCAACAGGATAACGCACACCCTCAGGTCCTCTTGATCCTCTAGGTTCATGGCATCACATCACACTTCAACAGGATAATGCACACCCTCAGGTCCTCTTGATCCTCTAGGTTCATGGCATCACATCACACTTCAACAGGATAACGCACACCCTCAGGTCCTCTTGATCCTCTAGGTTCATGGCATCACATCACACTTCAACAGGATAATGCACACCCTCAGGTCCTCTTGATCCTCTAGGTTCATGGCATCACATCACACTTCAGCAGGATAACGCACACCCTCAGGTCGCATGAGTGGTCACTGATTTCATCTCACAACAGAACATTCCCACACTTCCCTGGCCAGCTGTTTCGCCTGATATTTCTCCCATGGAGCATGTGTGGGATGAAATGGAACGACAATTGCACCGTCTTCAGGGACCAACCGGTGATGTTGGCCCAACTGCGGCAGACTTAGTACAGATCTGGAATGACATCCCTCAAGCCTTCTTCAGTCATCATGTGTCTCCAATGAGGCACCATTTCTATGTGTGTATCAATGTAAATGGTGGTCACACCAGATACTGAGCTGTTAACTGACTTTTGACCGCACCCGTCTGCAAGCCTCTGGAGACGTGTCTTGCATACATGTGTTGACATTCTCATGTCGATTTCATGTTTATCAAACACTAAATATTGCTATAACCAAACAACGTGACGGTTACGTCACGATGGACACTGATTTGTAAAGGAATACATTTCCCATCAACAACTGTTGTATAAATCCCTCCACACCAAAGCCTAGCTCAACCCTGGGTACGAAATTGTCTCCTGGGTATGAAAGGGGCATTATGGGTGTGATGTGGCTGCCTAGAACACCTGAAGAAACTTTTACCTGCTCGCGTAACGAATGAATCTTTGGTTTTAGCTTCAAACGATTTCTTTGCCTCAACTTACCTGATCAATCCCCACCCAGAGCAGGGAAATTTGCATTGACGCCCAGGAAGGTTTGCACAGAATTTACCTGTGCTGTGGCAGAACCTGTGATGCGTCCAAGGCCCAATGGTGTAAGCTAAATGGAAAGCCATGACAACACAATTTCTGAGTTCTCACGCCCTCCTGGTTTCATTGGCAAAGCATTTTGTGTAATCCATTTTAATACCACCTGATTTATTGCTTTATAATTGCCTAATTGATTTTTCAACACATCAATATTGCTCCTTATAGTTTATGCCTCGTTTGCATGTTTACATTCCCTATTTCCTCCCCTTAGGAAATTTATTTTATTGAAATATCCCCACTCCTCCCTCCTGTACCATACAAAGCCATCCATTGCCTTCAGGATTTTCCTGTTTATTCCCCTTCATACTTGTATTCATCCGAACCTCCCACTCTAAGTTACTGGAGAGTTCCAGTTTGAGCGTGAAAGTTTGTGATGTGATGACATCCTGGTTTTCGCTTATCCGGTTGGCTGGCAATGATGTCATATTGGTGGCAGTCGTGTTCTGGTGGTTTGTTCATCGGGCCTTGCCGATATGGACAATGCTCAGTCACACCGTTATTGGTGCTTTCTGATGTGGAATATCTGATGCTGACAAGAAGCTTAAAAGGCAGAAACACAACTGCTTGAGATTCACTTCCTGAAAGTCAATGTAAAAAAAATAACGTGTCTACAAAGGAGTTTGAAAGTGAAAAGCGATAGGATCTCGATGAAACCATTCGTGGGGCTGTATACAAAGCATAACTTATTTATTTATTTATGTTTGACACCCCCCCCCCCCCCCCTTTATGCGACTCTGTGAATGATACCACTCCTTTCCTATTCCATCTCCAGGCGCTGCATGACATCATTGCCGGACACCGAAGGGGGTCCGGCAATGACACACGCTGAAAGGGAGTACTCAGTTTTCACTCCGTTTGTTTGTTTGTTTTATTGTTTGTTTGTTTTATTGTTTGTTTGTTTTATTGTTTGTTTGTTTTATTACTTGCAAAATCGAAGATTTTTCAAGTATATTGGTCGGTTGCGTTTGTGGTTCCGTCTGTTTGTTTGTCTGTCTGTCTGTTTGTCACCGGCCTACAGGTCACAATTCTAAACCGATCGTCACGAAACGTTACCAAGTTGTATAGGTCGCCCCAATTGAGAAGCCTATTGATTTTGAGGTCAAAGGTCATCTGGAGGTCAAATTTCTAAAAGCGCCATTTTTAATCCGATTGACTTGAAAATTGAATAGCATTTGTATATTGAGTCATTAAATTGGGAAATGAACTTTTTGAGGTCAAAGGTCAACTCAAGGTCAAATTTTTAAAATAATCAATTTTCATCTAAAAAGCTGTCAATTCTCAACCGTTTGACTTGAAAATTGAACAGCATTTGCATATCGAGTCACTAAATTGGGAAACATACTATTTTGAGGTCAAAAGGTCAACTCAAGGTCAAATTTTAAAAATCATCAATTTTCATCTAAAAAGCCATCAATTCGCAACCTATTGACTTGAAAATTGAACAGCATTTGCATATCGAGTCACTAAATTGGGAAACATACTATTTTTGAGGTCAAAAGGTCAACTCAAGGTCAACCTTCCAAAATCATTTTTCATCTGAAAAATCAGCACTTTTCTTCCTATTGACCTGAGCTTTGGTCAACATTGTCAATTTTAATCTTGATGAAATGGACAATTTGTTGTATAAATGGAATTTTTTTTCTTGGGGGGGGGGTGGGGGAAGTGGATTTTGCAAGTATCATGCTCCGCATGACGTCTTGTTGTTTGTTTGTTTGGTTGTTTGTTTTCTTGTTTTATTGTTTGCTTTATTGTTTGTTTGTTTGTCCGGGTGATATCTCAGCCATCATTTGAGCAAGGAAGCTGAAATTTGGTCACAATTGTGAGTAAGTACTTTGTCAAAAATGTTATTTTTTATTTTTTGATTAATCAATTAATTGATTACTTACTTCTTTTTTTTTCTTTTTTTTGTATGCAATATCGAGGCTCGTGTAAGAGCGTAGACTTAATTATTATCGATTAATTAAGTATTTATTTATTTCCTTTCTCTTCTGGGCATGATCTCAGGCACCTTTTGAGTTAGGAAGCTGATATTTGGACACGCCAATGACCAAGTGATTTGGCTTTAAAGGCTAATTTTGATTTATTGATTAATCAATTAATTGATTAATTATTTAATTATTCGATTAATGGCTTAATTAATTAATTGTTTGAAAGTTACAGATTGGGATGACATGGTGGTGGTTTAGGTATTCTAATTTAGGTATTAGCCAATTGATTAATTTTCTTAATTTTTTTATGATTATTATTTATTTATTTTCATTATTAGTCATTTATTTATTTTCTTTCTCATCTGGGCAATATCTCAGGCACGTTTTTAGTTTGGAAGCTGATATTTGGAAACGACAGTGACCAATACTCCAAGCCCTTTGGAAGAACATTATTTATTGACTTCTTGAGTGAATTCCAATGCAATCGTACACACACATTAATATTGATAAATTACTGAAACTAGATGTTACATCTGGGCTTTCAAGATTAATTCACAACTTTCTTACAGATGGGCCACAACGGGTTTATCATCGTAACATGGTATCACGTGTCAGAGTTTTGAGTCTAGGGACACCACAATGTTGTGTTGTCTCCCCCATTTTGTTTTTCTGGTACACAGGTATACAGGTGACTGCTGCACTTCAATTCCTAATTGTTGTAACATCAAATATGCTGATGATACAGTAATTAGTGGGTTCCTACTCAATGATAACTATGAATATGTGAACGAAGTTCAGAAACTTGTAGAGTGGTATGACATCATTATTTAGTTCTTAATGTCAACAATACGAAGGAACTGATTTTTCATTTTAGACACTTAGCAGGTGACCATGACCCTTTGATGATTCATGACCATAGTGTCGTACAAGTTCCTGAGCGTAAGTATTTGGGGACAATGACTGATAACAAATTGAAGTGGGGCAGGAATTCCCAAGTGTTGGCCGGTAAAGAACACCAAAGGTTGCACTTTTTAAGGAAACTGAAAGAGTTTCATGTCGATAATGGCATTTTGATTCTTTTTTATCAGTCTTTGGTTCAAAGTTTTCATTCTTCCAATGAAATTTGTACACTTGCTAATCTGTCGAAAGAAAATGTGAAGAAACTGGAAAGACCCATGAAGATTGCCCAGCGTGTGATAGGAACAGATCTTCCGTCAATTTGTACCTTGTACGAAAAGCACGCCATGTTGAAGGTCCAGAAAATAATCCACAAGACTCATCACACCCACGTCACCATTTTTTTTTGTTTTAATCGTTCAGAAATTCGCCTTTGTGTTCCACTTACGCCTCATTGTCGCTTTCGACCATCTTTTGGACCAAATTGAAGTCACATGTTCAATGTGAGTTTGGTGTTGGTCGCTGGTTGGTCCCCGCCGCTCTGGCGGGGAAAATGGCCTTAAAACGATCATTCATTTCATTCATTCAACGTGAGTGTGGAAATGGTGGGATGCACCCTCTCCCACACCCCCTTCTTTGAATTGAATTGAATGGTCAGTCGAAGGCAAATTTCCATGTTTTTACGTGGAGAACAATAAAGAATATCCATGTCATATCGGAAAGGGGATGGAGGAGGAAATGTGTTGACACGATGTATCCCAGCTGAGGGCTTTGTTTTATAGATCCACACCAAATCCCGGTCTGAGGGTCTCTGGTCCCTGGGCCGGACCAGAGGAGGGAGAGGGGTTGGAAGGAAGGGGCAAATATGGAGCACGGTGTGTGTGGTCATCAAAAGTTTCCCCTTGATCTGCCAAATTAAGCAGTTTCTGCTTTTAGGACTTTATAAAAACAAGTTTTGTCGCTTTAACATTGTCGATATTATTACAGTATTTTCTTTTGGGGGTGAGGGCTGCTTCCTTGAATCCCCTATTTCTCAGCTCCTCTTCTTTGAGCTTTGAGTGAGAATGTAAAAACTATTGAAACATGCATGGGAGTGAGTGGTGATCCCCGGTTGTGTATTTGTCATTATTTAAATACTGTCACGTCTGTGTATGTAATTTGTGGATGTGTACATGTGCGTCACCTCATAATAGATATAGAGTAGAAGCCACCTGTCCCATGGATCTCGTACACCTTGCCCACCTCCCATTATTTTTTTATTCTGCTCATTAAAAAGGCCCTTGGAGCCCACAGATTGATACCAACGGGGTGAGATTTGTTTGGTCCAACGGGCGTGATATGGCCTATCCCAACAAAAATTGAGGACATCTTTGGAAACGTCACATTGTCTCGAGCTCACTTCATCCTCATTGCGGTCTGCTCTCCATGGAACCGGTTTGTGGAACCAAAATTCAGGTTCTGTGACAGCTGGGAGAGCGTCGGTCCGGAACCTGCCAAGACATCGTGGCTGCAAGCTGGGAGGCACCATTTTCAGGTGTTCAGGATTTACTTTCCTTTTGCTAAGCCCTTGCGTTTGTATTTTTTCCCTTCTGCCGTCTTATTCCCTCAAGTTGTATCCGGATCTGTGGCTATTGAGGGGGCTTTAGATTACAAGTCCACGTGGTTCATGTTTTTTCAAGAATGGAGGTTCTCGTCGTCTTGTACCTCGTGTGTGTGCATTTTACAGATTATTAAACGAGAACGACACTTCGACGTCACCGATATCCCACCGATATGTCGACCGATATATTATTACCCTCGCCATAGGAGAGGGTATTGCATTTGAATCCGTTTGTGTTTGTCCGCACAGAATAAATATGATTTTCTCTGCAACCGTTGGTCCAATTGACAGGAAATTTCACAATAGATGCACCTCCACCTGCAGATTTTTTTTCATTGATGATTATGACGTCATATGTGATGTGGTACGGGCGCCATCTTGGAAAAACTGAAAAACGTTGTACCTCTATATCTCCTAAAATGCTGCATAGAAAAAATTGAGACATGGCTCATTGTAAAGAACTCTCCATGGGGAATAACATATGTTAATGATGTCATAAGCACCTGAACCAAAGTGCTCGGGCATCCATTATGACGTCATAATTCGACAAGTACAAAATTTCATCCTATCAAAATAAAATTTCTTGAGCGTCATCTAGGGATAAATTGTTGGAGAAAAATAAAACTGACCATCGGTCACGTAGTTCGGGCGCCATGTTTGTTTTAACACAAAGCCTTAAAAACCACTAAAACACAACCTGGCAAGGGTCTGCAATCTCTGATTGCTCTTTCTTGTTACATCATTATACATACCTGTACCAAGTTTGATTTAAATCCATTCAGCTGTTATCACATTTTTACCTGACATGACCTCTGACCTCTGACCTTTGGCTTTTTTGACTTTTGACCTTCACAAGCATATGATCAGATGAGCCAGTTGGGGCAGAGGTTGAGCAAGATACATTGACAGGGAAGTTGGTCATTACGAAATGCACAAAGGAAGATTTCACGTTGGGACAAATCTGAGTGGGAAAATTAATGGATGGATTCAGGAAAAATGCACAAACAGAACACTCGAAGTGCAGGTATGTCGTCTTTGGCCTCCTTTTTCAAATTATCTGTGTCGCTTCAGAATGATAAATTGTTACTGCCGAAGAACTTTGCAAACTCCTCCATTCTGCGAAGCATCACCAATCATATCGAAGTTTTGATTGTACACCGTGCAGTACTGTAAAAGTTGATAACACATATTCCGAATGATACCAGGAAAAAACAGAACTTTAAACACTAGTTGATCGAAGAATTGTGATACACATTGAACTTTTGGTCATTTTTACAACTATGGTTTTTATGAATTGGCACTAAATTTAGTAAAATAAATCAATGTGCACCAAATACACCTGTCCTCTATTCTTGAGGTCCATCGATGGCCACTCTTCCCACGGTGGTTATTACTTGCCTCCATCAGCATCGGTTGATTCCATCCGATGCTAAAAGCAATACTAATTCCGTTTGCTAATCTCAGCCATTTAATTAGCCCAAGCCTCATTGTCGCTTGGTTTAAGACTTCATTGGTGAGCGGAGCGACCTGAAATTGTCTTTGCGCATTTTCTTTCTCATCTCTAAACAGCCCCCCCCCCCCCCCCACCCACTCCACCCTCCACTCACACACATCCCTCGCACCACGTTTGTCTCACGTCCTCTTGATGACCTTCATTCTGGCTTCATGTAAGGTGCCCCAGTTAAGTACAAATGTCGTCCACGTTGTAGTTGTAGTGGGTCTTTTAGGTGGAGTAGGGCGATGGCCACAGACCATCTCATCAAGAGCATGATCTCATCTGAGCTTGTTTGCACAAACACACGACACGAGCTGCCGGTTCTGTCGTCACCAAAGGGTACAAACATGTTTTGGATCTCCCAGGTTCACTTCTCAGATCTCCCAGATTCACTTCCAAGGTCTCTCTGGTTCACTTCCAAGATCTCCCACGTTCACTTCCCAGATCTCCCAGGTTCACTTCCCAGATCTCCCAGGTTCACTTCCAAGATCTCCCAGGCTCACTTCCCAGATCTCCCTGGTTCACTTCACAGATAGTCCATGTTCACTACCCTGATCTCCCAGGTTCACTTCCCTGATCTCCCAGGTTCACTTCCAAGATCTCCCAGGTTCACTTCCAAGATCTCCCGGGTTCACTTCCCAGATCTCCCAGCTCCATGCACAACACTCAAGTAGGTTATATCCGATGTTGGGTGAAAGACAAAAGCAAAACCCACGTGGTCTGCCAGCGCGACATTACTCGGGCTCCATAGTGGGTTGGTGTCTGGGGTTGTTATCTCCAAATGCGGGTTTCAGAAGGTGGAGTGGAGCCCTCCCAGGTCTCGACATATCCACCTGTGTGTGTGTATATATATTGTTGTGTGACTCCCCCTCGATTAAGACCAGGGAAATCACGAATGGCAATCGAGCGTTAATGAGGCGACGATCAATGGCAGACTTCACTCTATATGCGTGGGAGGAAGAAAGGAAAGAAGAAGGAGCGGGATTTACCTGACGGTCCGCGCGCAGTCTTCACCCTGCGAAAGGTAACTCACAAAAAACCCGATTTATGGTACAAAAAGAAACTATTTATTATACGGAACCCAAGAACAATGGATGCGCCGGTAAATAAATATAATCCTAAATTGGGACGTCCCCACACAAGACTTCCAAAACAACACAAAGGAGAATTTACAAAAGGAACCGTGTCATGTGGAGTGAGCTTATCTCTGTCTGGCTGGATGTCAGGGATCGTCGGCTCCAAGCGCACAAGCCCGCCGCGGCTCCGATGTTGGCAGGAAGCAAGGCCTCGATGCACCCCCGTTCGTGCGCTGCCAGGCCAACGTATGCCGCTCTGCGACAAGCCTGCGACAACCACGTAGTTTAAATCTATATATCCCACCCCCGTTCACACGCTGCCAGGCCAACATACGCCGCTCTGCGACAAGCCTTGTTTGCACGCTTGGTCCCGTGCGTGAACACAGGTAAGGAGGATTGTTGGCGTCTCCACTGTCGTCGCCCAACAAGCCAAGGTCCAAATGGGAGAGAAAGGGAGAGAGGTCCGGACAGGAAGGAATCCAACAACGAGAAGCAGGAAATGTCGGCCAGTGAGTGGTTTGCTGGCCGTCCCGTGATGTCAGCTCTCTTCCCCTCCAACCAGTGCGTCGCTTCCTGCACGTCTTTCGCGCCCTCCTCCCCGATTGGCCGAGCGCTTCGGCGCCTTTGGTGTTGGTATCATCGGTCGGTAGCCAATCAGAGTAGAATGTCCTTCATCTTCCCTACTCTGCCAATCAGCGACCTGCTCATTACTCGCCCCTCCCCCCACAATCACGCGTCCTTCAGGGCGTGGCTCTCGGCCCGCCTGCTCGATGTTTCATTGCCATGGTGTAATACTGTGTGGCCGCTTCCGGTCTGTTCTTCCATCAGTTCCTTTGTTATTGTGGCGGCGGGGGGGGGGGGGGATTAATTAGTGTGGTGCGCTATTGGGCCTAACTAATGTATATGAGTGCATGCATTGCCATATGGGACAACGGAATGATCACAGATGGGACGACGTAAAATGGAATCTTATCCTTATGCCCTAATTCTAGTTAAGCCCCGCCCCTTCGTGGCGGTGACACATATCCAACTTATCCGACAAATGGGCTAGACAGAACTTA
Organism: Myxine glutinosa; assembly: GCF_964187855.1. Classification (NCBI taxonomy): domain Eukaryota; kingdom Metazoa; phylum Chordata; class Myxini; order Myxiniformes; family Myxinidae; genus Myxine; species Myxine glutinosa. The sequence continues at coordinate 45,361,926 of NC_136267.1, forward strand.
TTACAGGTGAGGATTCTCGATCACAACAGCCGGAGCATAATACCTATGCAGATCTACTAGAATCTATATATCCCCCTTCCCAAAATTCATGAGAATATATATATATATATATACATATATATATATACATATATATATATATATATATATATATATATATATATATATATATATATACACAAAGAATTAAGTTAAGCACCCCCCCCGTTTTTTTACAACCTCGCACATTACAAGTTTGTTGTCGTCAAAACAGTGTAATATACCCATGATATTGCTATATTTTCTGGAGAAGTGATATTATGGTCACATAAAAACATAACAATCATGCCGTTTTCAATATTTTATTCTGAATAATTTAAGGTGAAAATTTTTGGGAATTTTAGGCATATTTTCACCTCAATTTAAGTATGGAGCTATAGGTCCATCACGGACAGTGTGGATGACGTTTATGTTTTCTAACGTACAGTCATTGTTCTGAGAAGACCTCTAGCGATCTTTGCGTCAATAACGTGTGTAGGACCCACGTGATCGGATCACTGACTCAACCAATCACTTTTTTTCACTTTGATCACTCAATTTCATCAATGGATAATTGCTAATGTCATACCAATCATTATTTGATCTCACATACCTTAGAATATATGCCAATGTATACATATACACAAAGAATATATATTAGGGGGTGCTTACCTTAATTCGTTGTGTAGGGGTGCTTAACTTAATTCTTTGTGTATATATATATACACACACACTAGAGGATAATGACTGTACCTGAGTCACTGTGTTGTCATGATTTACACCAATCATAATACAAAGAATTATTTTACACAAATTTATTTGTAGTGTTTGTGATATTACATTTTTATAGGCACTTTAGGTTGAAGACAGGTTGAAAACATTTTTTTTTTTAAAGAACCCCTCAGCACATACATACAGAAGGGGTATATGCAGACTAGAAGTTTGGGACGATTACATCTCACCACCACGTAATTAAAACACGTCACCACCACGTCATTCAAAACACCTCACCACCACGTGATTCAAAACGCCTCACCACCACGTGATTCAAAACGCCTCACCACCACGTGATTCAAAACACCTCACCACCACGTTATTATGTGTGATTGCGATATGGGATTGTGATATATGACGGTACTTGAGTTGCTGTTTTGTCATGGTTTATACCGATCATAATACAAACAATTATTTTGCACAAATGTATTTGCAATAAACGTGATATTACATTTTATAAACAATTGAAGTTGAAGATTTAAGTTGAAAAAAAAATTTTTTTTTAAACCCAAATAACATTTTTCTTTATTTTTCTAAAAAAAAATAAAAAATACCCTTAGGACATACACACGGGAGAGATATGTGCATACCAGAAGTTTGGTGCGATTTTATATATATATATATATATATATATATATATATATATATATATGTTTTTATATATAGATTGATTGTGTGTGTGTATGTGTGTGTGTGTGTGTGTGTGTGTGTGTGTGTGTGTGTGTGTGTGTGTGTGTGTGTGTGTGTGTGTGTGTGTGTGTGTGTGGATGTGTGTATGCCAAGAATGCCGATTCCCAAAATCTCATTCTGTGTGGAGAGCACGAAAAGGCGTCGTTAAAGGAAGTGTTCTCCAAAATCGCTCCAATTACTCGATTAATGGAAGGTTTTGTTGAGCTCGATCGTCCCGACGAGCCTTTTATCATCCCTCGAGGTGTGTGTGTTTAAAAGGCGAGGGAAAAAATCGGAATTGAACGTTTATCGCAATGCTCGATTGTGTTCGTGTCGTTTCACCGTAAATGACTGTGATTGTGTAAATGTATTTACTGTATATATAGATATATATATATATATATATATGCACACGTGGTCCTTGAATTAATAAATATATGTTCCGTTACCATGAACTTTGTTGAACGCAGTAGGAGGACATTCGACCCATGAAAGCATGCGCTACGATTACCAACCGAACGTTGTTTGTCCGTGTTCGATCCTTCTAATAAATGCTGAGCCTTTGTAACGGCTCGACCTGGATTCAAACCGCCGACCTCTCTCTCTCTCTCCCTACCTCCCTTTCTCCCTCTCTCTCTCTCTCCCTCTCTCAATGTTTCGCTTAATTTAATTAAACGTTTAATTTTGCTCTTGATGTGGTCATAGCTCTTGCATGAGCATTTCCTTTAAAATTGTTTGTGGTTTTGTTTGTGTCTTCACCTTTGGTTTGTAAAATTTTTATACTTGCTGCTTTCCTTTAAATATCCTTTGCTCCTTTTGGTGAATTCATGATCCTTATGAAATGTTTCTTTAAACTGGTTGCTTTGCTTACAACCGCTTTGTGGAATTGCTTGTATTTTTATAATAAAAGGGCACAAAACTCTCTCTCTCTCTCTCTCTCTCTCTCTGTCTCTGTCTCTGTCTCTGTCTCTGTCTCTCTCTCTCTCTGTCGCCACCTATCGGCCGTCGGTGCGTTGGGTGTAGCGTCATGGCGGCTGTGAGCAACTGCTCTGTGTTTTGGTGAGTCCGTCGTGAGGTTTCCCCCCTCTCCTGCCCTCCCCTGCCCCCGTCCCTCTCCTTTTCCATCCTGTGTGCCTTGGCATTTGTTTTCATCTGTTCTACACCTTTGCCTTCGAGAGAGAGAGGATTGAGAGCGGGCCCATTCTGGGTGCGGCCTACTGGCGTTGACGGCGCGTTGTAAGCCATTTCTGTGCTTATAATGCACGTTTATTTTTTACTTTAGTTCATTTATTTAGGTTTGATACCCTCTTGTCCGGCTCGGACAAGCGGGGGGAGGGGGGGGGGGGTATTTTCGCCGGAATGGCGAATGCACGCTCTCGTCGCGATGACTTTGAAGGCTTAACCAGGAAGCACGCGTTTGTGTGCGTGCCTCCGGATGGAGTCCCTGTCGAGGACATCATCCTCGCTGTGGGGAGCATTGTTGGGGATGAAAATATACGTGCAGCTTCGCGTATGAACCAGAAAGTGGTGGTGTTCGTTTCGGACGAGGAACTCGTCCATGACGTGGTAAGTGCGGGAATAACCACGGAAAGCGGTCACTTTATGATGGCGTCGCCGCTATTAACTCCCGCGACGAGAGTGGTTATTTCTAACGTACCACCATTTATCCCAAATGACAAGTTAATGACCGTGCTATCACGGTACGGTAAAATGGTATCGAGGATTTCAACAATCCCTCTTGGGTGTCGGAATGAACGTGTTAAGCACGTAATGAGCTTCCGCAGACAGGTGTATATGGTCCTTCCAGACCGTGGGGACGACACAGGCCTCAACATCACTTTCAAAATTAATTTTGAAGAGGCAAATTTCCAGCTATATGCATCGTCCACCACCTTAACATGCTTTCAGTGTGGAGCGTATGGACATATAAAACGTTCTTGTCCCAAAGCCTCGTGTGTCAGGTGTGGCAAGACAGGTCACACTGCCATAGTTTGTAAGGAGGAGGTTGCTCTGCTAATGAATACGCCCAGTGGGAGGGAGGTTAACGCTGCTCCACTAATGAATACTCCCAGTGGGAGGGAGGTTAACGTTGCTCCACTAATTGAGATTCCCAGTGGGGGGGAGGTTAACGCATTGCCACCGCTTAAAATTCCTAATGAGGGTGAATCCAGTGTTCCAAGCGTGAACGTATTTATTCCTCCTCAGCAAAATGTTGAAATGGACACTGATAGTAAAGTGGGGACGAGTAAACGAAGGGCTCCGGATGATAGTGACTCATCTGGAGCAGGTAAAAAGGTTGTGCTCGATTTGCAGGCTGTTGGTGGAAAAACTCTTCAGGATGCACCTGGAATCTCTCTGCAAAGCATGGACCAAATAAATAAAGAGGAAAACCCAGAAAAGAGTATCAGGGTTCAGCCGCTAAAACAACGCGCTTCCATTACTCACACAGACGACGTTAATGATGTAAATAATTCAGGCCACGATTCCGTGAATGGTGCATCATTGATCCAAGCGAATGTCGCCGAACAGGCTGACATCCATAATAAATCTGCCAATATAGCAGATAAGGGTGGAAACATAAATCCACAGGAATGTGGGAATAATGATTTCATGCCAATTGAGGAAATCAGTAATCAATGTGCTGATGTTTTCCAAACACAGCACTGCGTGGACCCCCCAGACAAGGGAAGGCTAGGTTGCATAGCAGGAGAAGAAAACGGTATTGACCCAGACCCCATTGGACCACTTTCTGATTTATCAGAATCGGAAGAGGAGGTGGAGGTAACAGCATTATCACAATTAATGGCAGATCAACCCCCAACCCCTCCCCACATTGTTCTCTCATTCCTCAATGAAACGTATAGACAGCGAAATATCATCATTGGGGATCATTTCCCTGATTTGGCTCCCTTTGTTCAGGCTGCAAAACTAGTCATTAAAAAATCTGAGGAACTAAACCTAACAAAATCGCAGTTTCATCGACTAAAGAAAATCATAACAAAGGCAAAGAGTGAGTACTCACAGTGTCAGACAAAATTTACTAATGAGTGATGAAGACGCTTAATCTTGCAACACTCAATATAAATGGCGGTGGGGCCAGTCACGTCCGCCAGATCCAAGTGAATAGTTTATTCAAACGGAAACAAGTTGATGTAATATTACTGCAAGAAACTCATATTATTGAGAAGGTTGAACATGACTGGTGCAGCATGTTCAAAGGTAAATGTTTCTTCAGTAATATGTCATCTGTATCTGCTGGAGTGGGGTTTTTTGTTAAAACCAGGACTTGTACCTGAATCTTGCCTCTTTCAGGAGGTGATTCGGGGACGTTTTGCCTCCCGAGAATTGGTGATCAATAGCCTGAAGCTTATTATTTTTAATGTATATGCACCAAGTGAGAGTACTGACCGTAAAGCCTTCTTTACTGAAGTGATAAACCATTTAAATTTGTTTGACCCAAATCAGTGCATATGCATGGGGGGAGATTTCAATTGTACGCTAGAGCCAAAAATAGACAGAAATTCACCGGAACCACATCCCGAGTCCCATGGTGACCTCTCCCAGTTTCTTTCAGGTGGGGCTTTTTTGGATGTATGGCGATTGATGCACCCAAATGACCGGCAGTTTACATGGTGTCGATGCTCCAATGGCCAAGTATCCTTAGCGAGGCTTGACCGCTGGTACATCACCCCACGATTAAGGAATATTGTAACCTCCTCAACTATTACCCCTTCCATCTTCTCTGACCACCACATGGTCACGATGGGCCTATCTTTCCCTCAATTCAAACGGAGGAGCGCCTATTGGAAATTCAATACAAGTCTTTTGGATGATACCCTGTTTAAGGAAGCCTTTCGCATCCTATGGATAGCTATAGTTGGAAAAAAGCCCCTCTTTGCTTCCACTAACCTTTGGTGGGATAATATGAAAACTCATATACGACTGTTTTGTCAACAGTTTAATTCCCACATCACTCATGAAAGTCAAATCACATTGGCACGGTTGGAAACCGAAATTCTAAAACTGCAAAACAAAATGGCAGAGCAAGAAAATGAGACAAATTATAAATTGCTCCTTGAAAAAAGGACCCAACTCCGGGAACTATTACAGGAGAAGGCTGCAGGACTACTAGTTAGACTGAGAGTAAAAAGCATTAAAGTATCAGATAGTCCTAGCAAAGCCTTCTTTCACTTAGAAGCTGAAACGAAGCCTCCCCAGCTTATTTTATCAGTTAAGGACCCCAGTGGGAATGAAATTACAAGTTCTGATGGGGTAAAAATCACTATTAGAAAGTATTATTCTGAACTATTTGCTAAAAAAGATATATATGAGGATAAAATAAAATGTTTTACCTCCCATCTCCCAACCCTAACTGAGACTCAATGCCTGGAGCTGGATGTGCCTTTAAGCCTTGATGAGTTACAGCGTGCCCTGGTTGGAATGGAATCTGGAAAGGCTCCGGGAATTGATGGCCTGCCAGCTGAGTTTTACATGGAATTTTGGGACATTTTGGGCCCGGAACTATTGATTGTATTCCAAGAATCCTTGCGAAAAGGTGTAATGCCACTAAGTCTAAGGAGAGCAGTGGTGAGTCTTCTCCCAAAGTCAGGAGATCTCCGGCGGATGGAGAATTGGAGACCGGTTTCAATAATGTGCACTGACTATAAAATGGTTTCGAAAGCAATGGCAAATCGTTTGAAAAAAGTCATTGGTGATCTGGTTTTACCTAATCAGACATTCTGCATCCCCAGTCGTTCGATTTACGACAACATTTTTTCGTGCGGGATTTAATGTATGCTCGCCATGACCAAAATGATTTTGGAATATGTTTTCTAGACTTTGAAAAAGCCTTTGACAGCATTGACCATGTTTTCTTGTGCCATGTTCTTGAAGCATGTGGGTTTGGGGTAATTTTCAGGGCCTTTGTAACTCTATTGTACACTGACATCTCCAGTGTAATTAAGGTGAACAATGAACTGGTTCCCCCCATAAAGGTTCAGAGGGGGGTACGGCAGGGTTGCCCAGTCTCAGGTTTGCTTTTTGCGTTAGCAATGGAGCCATTACTTTGCACACTGAGAAAGAATATCTCTGGCCTGACCTGTTTTCCTGGAAGCCCACCAATGACTATATCGGCCTATGCAGATGATGTTTGCGTCATTATAAAAAACCACCAAGACATTGTTGCTCTTGTAAAGTCCTTAAGAACCTTTTTCATGGCTTCATCTCTGAAGGTTAATTGGACGAAAAGCAAAGCTCTTTGGGTGCCATACCTTAATAGTTGCCTACCTGTCTCAACACATCTGCCTGCTCTTCCAGAAAACTTGGAGTGGAAAGCAGATGGTGTTGATTACCTTGGTGTGTCCCTGGGCTCTACACAATTTGAGAAAAGGAATTGGGAAGGTGTGACTGGAGAAATAGACAGGAGGCTGAACCTGTGGAAAAGAGCCCTACCGCACCTCTCATTTAAGGGCCGAGTCTTAGTGGCAAACAACTTGGTTGCTACAACGTTGTGGCATCGCTTTATTTGCCTGCAACCACCAGAAGTGCTGCTGGACAGGATACAGGCCAAACTTGTGGACTTTTTTGGGGGAGGCCATCATTGGCTGCGGCCAAGCGTAATATGCCATACTTCATCTGAAGGTGGTCAGAGCCTTGTTCACGTGAGATCCCGTCTCATGGCTTTTCGCCTGTGCTCCATTCAACGCCTCCTATTTGGTGAAAACCTGCCAAACCATGCCTTGGCTTGCCATATTTTACAGCAGGCGGGTAGACTCGGCTATGGTCTCGAAGTATTCCTGACTCACCTTAAGTACGTGAATACATCAACGCTCCCCATATTTTACCAGAGCCTTCTCAGTGCCTGGGAAAGACTTTCCGTGAGCCGTAAAGCGGACACTTACTCCCCAGGGATGTTCGAGGTTGAACCCCTGTTCTTCAATCCTCTCTTCCCTGATGTTCTCAAGAGTCGTCATTTGTGCCAATGCTTTATTGAGGCAGGCATAAACAAAGTATGGCACCTTCGGCCAAACTCCGGTGTCGGGTGGAGGAATGTGGAGGAAATTTCAACCTTGACGGCGATTCGGTCCAAGAGGACAATTGGAACGATTTTGAGGAAAGTTGTTCAAAAACGTCATCAGCTACAGAAACTTTGGACTTGGAATACTTTTGGACACCCCAACGAGTCCCCGTTTCCGAAACTGATTTTTGACTGCTTTCCCAAGGAACTTCCACCTGTTAGCACAGGGACAAGTGTATTGCACGCTGAGAGCAGCAAGAGCCTGTATAGGTGGTGGTTATCTCAAGTTCTTGGTATTCCTCCGCTAAATGGAGTAGCACGATGGAAGAGGCTACTCCCTGCCGGGCCCCCAATGAACCTGTATGGGAATCAATGTATTGTAAGCTGATTAACAAAAGAACAGGTGATCTTCAGTGGCGCCTTGCCCACTGGATCATCCCATGCAATACATATGTATGGAATTTTGCCCCAATATCTGCATGTTGCCCCTTTTGTTCTGTAAATGAGGATGTTTTTCATTTTTTTATTGGTTGTGAAAGACTTTTTCCTTTATTTGAATGGTTAGACTTTGTGTCGTTCAAAATGAATTTCAGATTTACTTTTCGATCCTTTATTTTTGGGCTCATAAAGAGACGGCAACACAACAAAGAATATGAACTGTTGTGCTTTTTTGTAGCTACAGCAAAGCTTGCTACTTACCTGTCCAGAAAGGAGAAGCGGAATGGTAAGCCCATTCATCAATGCAATGTCATGACGTTTTTCAATGCACTGTGTGCTGCAAGGCTAAAACATGAGTTTGAGTTTTCCAAGATCATGGGTGAAATTGATGGATTTGTAGAAAAATGGTGTTTGAAAAGTGTCTGTGAAGTCCGCCAAAACGAGTTGGTATTATTTTTCTCTTGATTGTTCATAATTTCTACACTTCGTAGTATTGCTGCAGAAGATTGCATTTGTTTTCGGTAAAATTTGAACTGATCAACGCATGTATCTGTATTGTTTTCTCGCTTCATCGTTTTCTCTTGTTTTTGGCTTTGTTGATTTTATACACTGTACATCCATGCACTTTATATTTTTTGGAATAAAAGGACGTCAAAAGTCAAAAAAGTCTCTCTGTCTCTCTCTCTCTCTCTCTCCGTTGGGTGTAGCGTCATGGCGGCTGTGAGCAACTGCTCGGTGTTTTGGTGAGTCCGTTGTGAGTTTTCCCCCCTCTCCTGCCTTCCCCTGCCCCCCCTCCCTCTCCTTTTCCATCCTGTGTGCTCCGGCATTGTGTTTTTTTATCCGTTCTGCACCCTTGTCTTCGAGAGAGAGGATTGAGAGCGAGCCCATTTTGGGTGCGGCCTACTGGCTTTGACGACGCTTTGTAAGCCATTTTTGTGCTTATAATGCACGTTTATTATTTACTTTAGTTCGATTATTTAGGTTTGATACCTTCTTGTCCGGTTCAGACAAGGGGGGGGATTTCGCTGGTATGGCGAATACACGCTCTCGTTACGAGGCGTTCGAAAATTTAACGCGTAAGCATGCATTCGCATGTGTTCCGCCTGAAGGAGCTCCGACTGAGGACATTATCCTTGCCGTGGGATCCATCATAGGAGACGGTAATGTTCGTGCGGCATCACGAATGAACCAGAAATTTGTTGTCTTCGTGTCAGAAGAAAAACTCGTTCATGACGTCGTTAGTACCGGTCTAACCATAAAAGGGGGTCATTATATTACGGTATCCCCTATGGATACGCCAGCTACCAAGATAACAATATCCAACGTTCCACCGTTCATGCCAGGCGAGAAACTCCTATCCGTTCTGTCTCGTTATGGTAAAATTGTTTCCCGAATCTCAATGATTCCGCTCGGGTGTCGCAGCGATCGTGTTAAACACGTAATGAGCTTTAGGAGGCAGGTGTACATGATTCTCCCGGATCGCGGAGCCGATACAGGTTTAAATATATCCTTTAAAGTATCGTTGGACGATCGGGAATACCACATGTATGCGTGCTCAGCCTCCTTAACTTGCTTTAATTGTGGAGAATTCGGACACGTTAAAAGATTCTGTCCTAGGGCCTCTTGTCCGAAGTGTGGTGAACCGGGACATAACGAAAGGGTTTGTAAAAAGGCCAATCCCTCCACCGCGCCTTCTGACACCCAGACCGTGCTCGCTGACACCCGGACCGTATCTCCTGTTACCCCTACCGTACCTTCCGTCACCCGGACCGTATCTCCTGTCACCCCTACCGTACCTTCCGTCACCCGGACCGTACCCTCTGACACCCCGACCGCACCTTCGGACGCTCCGACCGTACCTTCTGACACCCCGACCGTACCTTCTGACACCCCGACCGTACTTTCTGACACCCCGACCGTACCCTTTGACCCCCCGACCGTACCCTCTGACACCCCGACCGTACCTTCTGACACCCCGACCGTACCTACTGACACCCTGACCGTACCCTTTGACCCCCCGACCGTACCCTCTGACACCCCGACCGTACCTTCTGACACCCCGACCGTACCTTCTGACACCCCGACCGTACCTTCTGACACCCCGACCGTACCCTCTGACACCCCGACCGTACCTTCTGACACCCCGACCGTACCTTCTGACACCCCGACTGAGTCGTCTGTCACACCGGTGCTTTTCGATTCCAATGTGATGACACCCACCGATGTGACTGACACAACTAGCATTGCCCCCTTTCCCGAACCCATGAACGAAGAATCCATAGTGTATGCTAAAAAGCGAAGAGCACCAGCGCCAAGCAGTTTCGCTGGTGCTACAAAGAAGGCGGTCATGGGCGGCACCATTTCCGGTGCACATGTGTCCGAGTGTCCCTCTGACATTCCCTCACTAACTGAGTACATGAATACCGTTGTCAATGACACCAGTGAGTCTCATTATGTAAATGAGCCGAAAAATAAAATTTGTACCTCTCACCTGGAAGTTTCCGAGTGCGAAACCTCCAGTGAAAGTATTACCATTTCCGAGCTGGGAAATGTTTTTCCGCTTGTCCCCCCTTTAAATACCGAGCAGACTAAGGATTCAATAAACGTTCCCACTGTACAAACGGGGCCAGTAAATCTGAGTTTGCTGGGATCTCAAACCCAAGCTCCGACCCCAGATACAAATATCCACCAAAGTGTTAACGGGTGCTCTCGGGAACACCTTTTTTTTTTTCTTTTTTTTTTTTGTATACAAGATCGAGGCTCGTGAAAGAGCGAACATTAATCACACAGAAAGACAAACAGACACACAAAACAAATAACATCGGGAGCGGTAGACAAGATGGGGAGAGAGGGGGAAGGACACAAACACAACATTTGAGAGCAGGGACCGAGAGACATGAAGACATCGAGAGAACTGTGAGAGGGAGAGGGCTTTGGGGGGGAGGCATGGGAAGGGGGGGGGGGGGGTGGGAGAGGTATAAAACATATGGACACTGCCAAGACTTCCAGGAAAGAAGTTGGAATTTCAAACAAGGTGGATCTGGGGTGAATTAGTGGGGGTAGAAAAGATCAAGGTTTTGGATGGGGGAAGATAAGAGATGGTGGTGAACAGCTGTTTTGAAGACCTGGAGGGAGGAGTGTGATTGAAGTGAGTGCGGGAGTTTGTTCCAGAGGCGGGAGAAAAGAGGAATGAAAGAGTGAAGGTGAGCAGAGAGCCGAGATTTCGGCAGTTTAACCATCAGAGGGTGGCTGGCAGATCTTGTGCGACCTGTAGGAATATTTGGGGGACAGAGCACAGAGAGAGCTGGGGGAGCAAGGCCGGAGAGGAGTCGGTAGAAGACAGAAAGACCACCTACCTGCCTGCGGTGAGTGAGTGAAAGGCCCTCAGAGATAGCTTCATCGCGGGAGATTCCAATGATTCTGAAAGCTTTGGATTCAACAGCGTGAAGCCGAGCCAGGTGTGAGGCAGGAGCACCAGCCCATAGGGGAGAACAGTATTCCATTGAGCGGCGGATGAAAGCCTTGTATGTGGTGAGGAGCTCAGGTGTGCCTAGGAAGGACTTCGCACGACGGAGGATGCCCAGTCGGCGACTGGCTTTGGAGGCCAGCTTGGAAATGTGGTTTTCCCAAGAAAGATCATGGCAGATGGTGAGACCCAAAAGCTTGAGCGACAGAACTTGTTGGAGAGGATTGTTGAGAAAGTAGATGGGAGGGTTGTCCAGTCGATCTTTTCGGAGAGACATAATAAGAGTGTGAGATTTGTCAGGATTGAAAGACATGTTCCACATGTTTGACCAGTCTGTGATTTTGTCCAGGTCTTCAGAGAGTGAGGAGGCTGCAGACTGCTGATCTGAGGGAAGAGGAATGGAGCGGCAGAGAGTGGAGTCATCAGCAAAGAGATACAGAGGATTTTCCAGAGAGTCGGAGAGATCATTGATAAAGACCAGAAAAAGCACAGGGCCCAGCACACTGCCTTGGGGAACTCCAGCCTGAACGGGAAGGGGAGATGAGAGAAATCCATTCAGGGCCACACGTTGACTACGACGAGAGAGGAAGTCCGCAAGCCATGCATGGAGATTTCCATGGATACCATAGGAGGAGAGTTTGGTGAGCAGAGCTGGGTGCCAGACCGTATCGAAGGCACGTGATATGTCAAGGGAGACAGCTCTGATTTCCTGTTTGGCATTGAGGACCTCCATCCATTGTTGAGACAGCAGAAGCAGCATGTCCAGAGTAGAGTGACCTGGTCTGAAACCAAATTGATGATCAGAGATCAAGCCATTGGAGAAGAGGAAAGATTTCATATCCGAAGCAATGATGGATTCCATGACTTTGCTGATAATTGGGAGCAGGCTGATTGGTCTGTAGTTGCAAGGATCTGTTTTTGCACCTTTTTTGTGTAAAGCGGTAATGTTTGCTGATTTCCAGGATGCTGGCAGATGACCTTGAGCAAAGGATAGGGTGAAAAGAACAGAGAGAGGGTGAGATAGAGCGGCAGAGCAGGATTTTAGGACCCGTGGGCTGATGCCATCTGGTCCAGTTGCAGAATCAGAGTCGAGGTTTGACAAAAACTCCTCCACCTTGTCAGGAGAGAAGGTCACAGAGTCCAGGAGCAGTTTGGTTCGACTGGGAAAGGTGGGAACAGAGAGAGATGGGTTTGGGACGAAGGATTTTGAGGCAAACACAGAGTTGAGGCATTCGGCTTTGTCACGTGCGATGTCAACTGTGTGGCCATTTGAGGTAAGGGAGAGGATGGAGGGGGAACAAACACCAGAAACGGATTTGACCAGACGCCACCAGGATTTGGAGGAAGGAGACAGGTTTGAGAGTTCATTCTTGAGTGAGGAGAGATAGTGCTTCCTGGCACTCCTGAGGGTAGACACACACTTGTTCCGAGCTTGGTGGAAGGAACTGAGATTTCCTTCAGTTGGATTAGCCTTCCAAGAGGCAAAGGCAAGTTGTTTCAGGGCAACTGCCTCACCACAAGATTCAGTGTACCATGGACGGGAGGAAGGGTAAGACAACTGAAGGCGAGATGGGATAAATCTGTGCATGAGAGAGATCAGTTTGCTTTGGAAGAATTCCCAGGAAAAATTGATGTCAGAGGCAGTGGAGATGGGAGACCAATCCAGACGATTGATGGCTGCTTGAAGACCATCCCAGTCGGCCTGAGTGAAATGCCAGACTCGTCGACGCTGAGGAGGCTCTCTGAGAATGGCCAGAGAGATGTCCACTTTGACAAGCACATGATCAGAAGAACCGATTGGAGCAGAAGAAGAGCAGCAGACATTAGCAGGGAAGTTAGTCATAACCAAGTCTAGAAGAGAAGATACTCCATTGGCTGAGATCCGGGTCGGGAAATTGACAGAGTGTGTCAATCCCAGTGAGTCACAGAAGTCCTTTGCTGAGGTGCCATGACTGGTGAGAGAGGAACCCACACCCAACCAGGTGGCATGATGACAATTGAAGTCACCACATATGAGGAAGAGAGAGTTGGGATGAGTGGATAGAAGTTGGTCCATGTTGTCAGACAGTGAAATGTAGATGGAGTCATCACTGTTTGGGGGACGGTACAGAACACATATGAACAAAAGGTGGGAGCGGAGAGGAAGACGTAGCCAGAGGTACTCCTGGGGGTGAGGAGGAGAGAGGGCAGTGCAAGGAGAGTGAGGAAGAGAGTTTTTGATAAAGATAGCCACCCCACCACCAGGCCGAGGCTCAGGTCTATTATACCGGAGGAGGGAGTAACCTGGGAGAGATACCAAGGAATCAGAGACATCATGAAGGAGGAAAGTTTCTGTTAAGCAGATCACGTCTGGTTTGTCAGAAGCAACCTGTATGGAGAGATCAGTCAGGTTTGAGCGAAGGCCCCGGATGTTTGAGGTCCATACCGTTAATGAAGAGAGAGGGGGAGCATCGGGTACAGGACAGGGGAGGGGAGGAGTAGGGTAAGATGAAGGATGAGAGGGGGAGGTAGGGAGAGCAAACTGGACTATGTTGGGGTGATTGTGAAGGTTGGGAAACTTGGGAAACCTTGGGAAACTTGTGAAGGTGCCTCCAGACAAGACCGCGGGGGCAGCGGGTAATACCCCAGATCCTGACGACATGTTATCTGACGTGTCTGAGTCCGAAGATGACATTGAGGCAACCGCGCTGTCACAAGCGATGACAGGTCACTCGCAGGTATCCCCTCAACTCATTCTTACCTTCCTTAACGAAACGTATCGTCACCGCAACATTGTCATTAAAGACTATTTCCCTGACTTGGCTGCATTCATGTGCACCGCAAAGTCAATAATCAAAGCGCGTGAGGATTTTGACCTGACGAAATCTCAATTCCACAGGTTAAGAAAGTTTGTTACCCGAGCAGGTACGGAGTGTTCCCAAACACAGGGCGATTTCATTACCACGGAATGAAAAACATTTCCTTTGCGACCTTAAACATGAATGGTGGGGGTGCAAGTCACCTCCGTCAGGCCCAAGTCAAAAACTTGTTTGACCGTAAAAAGGCAAATGTTCTTTTACTACAAGAGACCCACATCACACCTAACGTGGAACATGACTGGTGCCAAACTTTCAAAGGGCAATGCTATTTTAGCAATCTGTCAGCCTCATCTGCTGGGGTTGGGTTTTTTCTAAAGCCAGGTCTAGCTTTTGAGTCTTGTCATTTTCAGGAAGTCATAAAAGGCCAGCTTATTTCCCTTCAGCTTGCACATCAAAACTTCCGCTGTACCATTTTCAATGTGTACGCACCTAGTGAGAGCAGGGACCGAAAGGCCTACTTCACCTCCATGGTAAACCACCTGAAATCAGTTGATCTCGACCAATGTGTGTGCATTGGTGGTGACTTTAATTGCACCTTTGACCCTTCGAAGGACAGAAACTCTGCAGAACCCCACCCCGAGTCCCATGCGGACCTATCCCGTTTCTTTAAGACGGCCGGTCTACTGGATGTTTGGCGATTGCATCACCCCAACATAGTCCAGTTTACCTGGTGTCGATGTGCCAATGGCCGGGTGTCTTCGGCAAGACTCGACCGCTGGTACATTAATGTACCCTTTAGGAACGTCGTGGCCTCTTCAGGTTGTTTTCCGTCATTGTTTTCAGACCACCATATGGTAACCGTAGATCTTTCTTTTCCTCGACCCACATGCAGAAATAGTTACTGGAAGTTTAACGTTAAACTTTTAGAAGATAGTTTATTTACAGACTCCTTTCGTGATTTCTGGGCTGAAATGAGTACTAAAAAATCTTCTTTCTCCTCAATTAGTCTCTGGTGGGATAACCTAAAGGCCCAAATTCGAGTATTTTGTCAACAATTTAATTCGCACTGTACCAATGTAAAACATATCACGATGGCTTGCTTGGAAGCAGACATCTTAAGGTTAGAGAGCAAGTTGGCCAATGAGAGCAACCCAGTGAACTATCGGTTGCTACTCGAGAAGAAGGCCCAATTAAGGGATTTGATCCATGAAAAAGCAGCGGGCACACTAGTTCGGCTAAGAATACAAAATATAAAGGTTTCAGATACCCCAACTAAGGCTTTCTTTCACCTAGAAACTGTAGAGAAACCAGCACGACTTATATCTTCGGTTTTGGACCCAGGGGGGAACATCCTAACAAATCCGAGTGATATAAGATTAAATGTAATCGATTTCTTTTCTGAACTTTTCAAGGCCAAAACAGTTTCTCACGAAATGATGAATGTTTTGACCTCTCATCTTCCTTCCGTGGCTGAGGCCCAACGTCTGGAACTGGATGCTCCAATTACCCTTCCAGAGCTAACCGGTGCACTCGCTGAGATGGAGTCGGGAAAAGCCCCTGGCATCGATGGCCTACGGCCGAATTTCTTTCGGCATTCTGGGACATTTTAGGCCTAGAGCTGCTCAATGTTCTGGATGCATCTCTTTTATCCAGAGAATTACCGCTCAGTTTTAGAAGAGCAGTACTCTGCCTGCTACCCAAGACTGGCGATCTCCGACACCTGTCAAACTGGCGTCCGATCTCTTTGTTGTGCACGGATTACAAACTGTTTTCCAAGGTCCTTGCGAACCGGTTGAAGACAGTTATTGGGGACCTGGTGTCACCTGATCAAAGTTGCGGCATCCCTGGCAGATCCATCTATGACAACATATTCCTAGTCAGAGATTTGTTAACTGGTAAATGTGTCAAAGAGGATTTTGGATTGGTGTTTCTTGACCTTGCAAAGGCCTTTGATAGCATTGATCATGAGTTTTTGTGTCATGTGTTACAAGCTTGCGGGCTTGGCACTAATTTTAGAGCCTACATAGCTTTGTTATATGCAAACATCTCCAGCTTGATCAAAGTTAACAACGAATTTTGCCCACCCATAAAGGTTCAGAGAGGGGTAAGGCAAGGTTGTCCACTTTCAGGTCTATTATTTGCCCTCGCCTTGGAGCCCCTCTTAATCGCCCTCAGAAAGGATATCCCTGGACTTGTCCTTTCTCCAGGACACCCACCTTTGACCCTGTCAGCTTATGCCGACGACCTTTGTGTCATTATAAAAAGAAAATGCGACAGTGACGCCATGGCAAAGTGTTTGTCGGACTTCAACCTTGCCTCATCAATAAGGTGTAATTGGGGGAAAAGCAAGGCTCTGTGGATCCCCTTTCCAAAAAATGACTTACCTATGCCACCGTTATTACCACCACCTCCCCTTCCTACAGAGCTAGTGTGGGCAAACGATGGCATCAAGTATTTGGGCGTCTTCCTCGGTCCTCCTCAGTATGCCCAGAACAATTGGGACAGGATCATTGACCAGGTAGATGGGCGTTTGAGCCGATGGAAAAGAGCTCTACCCCACCTTTCCTATAAGGGTCGCACGCTAGTTGTCAACAACCTCGTCACTACCCTTTTGTGGCACCGGTTCATCTGCCTGCAACCACCGGAGGTTTTGCTCCAAGCTATCCAGAGGAAACTGGTGGATTTTTTTTGGGGAGGCTACCACTGGCTTCGACCCAGCGCCATATGTTGTCCCTCGGCCGAGGGTGGTCATGGCCTAGTCGATGTGAAATGCCGCCTGTTGGCCTTCCGGCTCCGCTCCATCCAATGCTTGCTTTATGCAGAACACCTACCAGGAAAGCCCTTAGCCTGCTCCATTCTTCAACGAGCTGGGAGGCTCGGATACGGACAGGAACTTTTCCTGACCAACCTTCAACACGTCGATACATCTCTGCTCCCAGTCTTTTATCAGAGCCTCTTGAATGCCTGGCAGGGCGTTTCGATAAGTCGCCAAACAGACTCGTATGGCACTAACATGTATGCACACGAGCCTTTATTTTTCAACCCACTTTTCCCCGATATCCCGAGGAGTCGCGACTTCTGCCAGCATTTTATAGTGGCCAACATCCTGAAAGTGTGTCATCTCCGGCACGACTCTGGACAGGGATGGAAGCCTGCGAACGAGCTGGCGGACCTAACAGGTGTTCGGTCCAGGAGGCAAATCGGGAACATACTAAGAGCGGTGATCCGAAGGGGCCACCAGCTAGGCCTACATTGGATGCAGGACGCAGAGGTTGAGCCCACAGTCCCAAAATTAGGTGTCGCTTTTACCCCAAACGAGCTGCCCCCCATGAGCGCAGGGTCACCCCCCTTCCATGCTATGAGCAGCAAGAGTATTTATAGGTCTTGTGTGAAACTTCTTCTTGGGGACCCACCTCTAGCTGGGGTTACCCGGTGGAAAGGACTTTTGCCTCCCGGTCCCCCCTCTGAGCCTTTATGGGATACAATGTATGCTGGACTTATTTCTAAAAGAACAGGTGACCTTCAGTGGCGTTTGGCCCACTGGATTGTTCCTTCCAATGCTGTCATTCGTTTTTTTTCCCCCATTTCCGGCTGTTGCCCCTTTTGTCCGGTGAGGGAAGATTTGTTTCATGCTTTCATTAATTGTGAAAGACTTTCTCCTTTGTTTCATTGGTTAAATTTTATTTCCCATAGATTGCAGGTTACCTTTTCTTTGAAAGCTTACATCTTTGGCTTTCCTCCCAAAAAGGGAACCACATCTATTTTATTCGGGTTCCTAACCGCTACCGCTAAACTGGCCGTATACCTGTCGCGGAAGGCGAAGCTGGGCGGCAGACCCATGCAGGAATGCAGTATAATGGTGTTTTTTAGTTCGTTGGTGTCAGCAAGGCTCAAGCTTGAATTTGGCTGTGTCCAAACTGCAAACGACCTTGCAAATTTTGTTGCGACCTGGTGTGTTGGAGGGATTTGTGAGATCCATGATAACAAATTGTTAATTTCTGTATAATACAGTGTGAGTGTTTCTTATACACTGTTCCATGCTTCTCCTTGCCGGCGTTTTCCCCCCCCTGGTCTTGACCTACTCTTTCTTTCTTAAGTCTCTCCTCAGGGTTGCAGATGCGATTGTAAATTTGTACATATAAAATTATGCCTAGTTTAGAAATTATGCCTAGATTTTCGCCTCGTGTGTTTTTTTTTCGTATTTGCACCTTTTCTGTCGCTTGGTTTGCAGTGCACCGATTGTTTTTTCCTTCCGGGATTGCTATGATTTTACTGATTTTCCTGGATGAATTGCTTTTGGTGGTACTCTTGTTTTATACTTTTATAATAAAAAGAGTTTAAAAGTCAAAGTCTCTCTCTCTCTCTCTCTCTCTCCCACGTGGACGGGATGCTCTACGTCGCCATTGCAGCACCGAGCCTGATTCACCTGGATTTTAAAAATGAAGAATCCTACGGTATATTAATTAAGTCGATGTGTGTGATTTAAAA
>NC_136267.1:45385592-45430592 GCF_964187855.1 Myxine glutinosa
AAAAAAAAAATTTGGGTCATTAATCGAATAATTAAATAATTAATCGATTAATTGATTAATTAATAAATCAAAAATATCCTTTGCAGCCAAATCACCTGGTCATTGGCATGTCCAAATATCAGCTTCCTAACTCAAAAGGTGCCTGAATTAATGGTCAGAAGAGAAAGGAAATTTGATTAATTAAATAAGTACTTAATAAAAAAAAAAAAACAATAACCACCTTTAGAGGCCATTTTTCCCCGCAAAGCGGGGGTTGGCCTTTTTCGGGAACCGTGGTTGTTGTTGTTTTTTCGGTCCCCTTTTTGAAGCAATGTTTTACGGCCGGATGCCCTTCCTGACGCCAACCCTTTTTGCCGCCTTTAACGACAAACAGGGAATTACCAGTGAACTGGTACTCAATTAGCCGACCTCGGAAGGATGACAGGCTGAGTCAACCCCCCTGGCGTTAATTCAGCAATCGACCGGGATTCAAACCCAGGATCCTTGGATCCGAAGCCGGCACCCTAGCCGCTAGCCCAACACCAGGGTCTAATTAATCTTAATTAATACTTAATTAATCGCTAATAATTAAATAACTCCTCAATTTATTGATTAATCAAAAAAAAAAAATACTGTTTTTGACAAAGGACTTGCTCACTATTGTGCCGAAATTTCAGCTTCCTAGCTCAAAGGATGGCTGAGATATCGCCCGGACAAACAAACAAGAAAGAAAACAAGAAAACAAGAAAGAAACCAGAGTGAAAACTGAGTACTCTCTTTCAGCGTGCGTCACTGCCGAGCCCCCTTTGGTGCCCGGCAATGACGATTTGCAATGCCTGGAGATGGCATAGGAAAGGAGCCGTGTACAAAAAATTATGAAATTGTGGTGCTGGGCACACACGTTAAACAAAGGTAGGCCACAACGCTTTGGGTTAAGTCGAGCTCTTTATTGGTTGCTCACTCGTCAGCACTGCCGTGCTCGGGGCTGCGAGCCCGCGTGTATATCTGGAGGCCACGCCTCACCTGGGGCGTGGCCGACTCCCACTGGTGCGCGGAATTATGTCACTGCGCCAGCGAGCCATCGTGTCTGCCACACGCGCCCCCCCAGAATTCCCGCGCACCTGAAGGGTCAGTTTGCGGGGCAACCGGATGATCCGGCCGAAGCGCCCTCTGGCGGCTGGCGGTGTCTGGGATGCCATCTGGGATGCCTCTGGCGGCATCTGGGATGGGTGCAGGGCAGGGGGGTGGCGTGACGGCGGGGTTGGGCGGTGCCGGGGGGCGGCCCCGACGCGGGGGCAGAGCCGCTGGCGGGGGGTGGTCCAAGTCGAGGTGGGCCGGCTTGAGGCGGTCCACGGAGACGCGGTCAGGAGTACCGCCGATGTCCAGGGTGAAATGCTTCGCCCCGGTCTCCAGCATGCGGAAGGGCCCGTCGTACGGGGGCCGCAGCGGTGTCCGGTGGGCGTCGTGGCGGACGAAGACGTACTCCGCCGTGCGAAGCTCCGGGGCGACGTGCGTTGGCGGGCAACCGTGGTGCGCCGTCGGCACCGGGGCGAACCTCCGGGCGGTCTCCTGCAGGGCGGAGCGCTGCTGCGCCGCGGACCATGGTGCCGTGGAGTCGGGGAGGAACTCGCCCGGCACCTGTAGCGGTTGTCCGAAGACCAACTCCGCCGCGGATGCGCGCAGGTCGTCCTTGGGCGCCGTCATGAGGCCCAGCAGGACCCAGGGGAGCCTGCCGACCCAGCCGCCGTCGCGGAGGCTGGCCCGGAGCGTGGAATTCATGGCACGATGGAAGCGCTCGCACAGGCCATTGTCCTGGGGGTGGTAGGCCGTGGTGCGGTGCAGCTGGATGCCGAGCCCCCGTGCTACCGCCCCCCAGAGCTCCGAGGTGAACTGGGGGCCGCGGTCAGATGAGATGTCCGAGGGGGCGCCGAACCGGGCAACCCAAGTGGCGATGAACGCCTGTGCAACATCCGCCGCCGTCGTTGCTGCCAAAGGCACGGCCTCCGGCCACCAGGTGGTGCGGTCCACCATGGTGAGGACGTGGGTGTAACCCCGCGAGGGGGGCAGAGGTCCCACCAAGTCCACGTGAACGTGGTCGAACCGACGTTCGGGCACCGTAAACGGGGCCAGGGGGGCCAGGGGGGCCAGGGGGGCCTGGGTGTGGTGGTGAACCTTCGCGCGCTGGCACGCGAGGCACGTCCTGGCCCAATCGCGGACGGCCTTCCGGAGGCCATGCCAGATGAACTTGTTGGCGACCAGCTTCTGGGAGGCCTTCGTGCCCGGGTGGGACAGGCCGTGGATGGCGTCAAAAACCAGGCGCTGCCAGCCAGCTGGCACAATGGGGCGAGGCCGGCCGAGGGAGACGTCGCACAAGAGGGCCGCGCCCGCGCCGTCGAACGGTACCTCGGTGACACGGAGGCCCGTGACGGCGGTCCGAAAAGCCTGGACGGCGGGGTCGGCGGACTGGTCTGCCGCCATCCGGGCATAGTCGATCCCGAGGTGGACCGCGTGGGCGACGGACCGGGAAAGGCAATCCGCCACTGGGTTGTCCTTCCCCGCGATGTGCCGGATGTCCGTCGTGTACTCGGACACGGCCGAGAGGTGACGCTGCTGCCAGGCCGACCACGGCTCAGCGACCTTGGCCATCGCGAAGACCAGGGGTTTGTGGTCGACGAAGGCCGCGAACGGGCGGCCCTCGAGCAGATGGCGGAAGTGCCGGACCGCCAGGTGGAGCCCGAGCAGCTCGCAGTCGAAGGTACTGTACCGCCGTTCGTGCGGGCGGAGCTGCCGGCTAAAAAACGCCAGCGGCTGCCAAGCTCCCTTCACCCATTGCTCGTGCACCGTGCCCACCGCGTAGTCCGACGCGTCGGTGGTGAGGGCGATCGGTGCATCGGGCGCCGGGTGCGCGAGCATGGTGGCGTTAGCCAAGGCGAGCTTCGCGCCCGCGAACGCCGCATCCATCTGCTCGGTCCACGCAACGTCGCCTTTGCCCGGCTTCCCCCGGAGGGCCTCGTGCAGGGGGCGCAGGAGCTGGGCGATGCGGGGCAGGAAACAGTGATAAAAGTTCACCATGCCCAGGAACTCCTGGAGTCCCTTGATCGTGCGGGGGCGCAGAAAACCCCTGACCGCCTCCACCTTGGCCGGAAAGGGGATGGCCCTGTGCCTGGTGACGCGGTGCCCCAAAAAGTCGATTTCGGTGACGCCGAACCGGCACTTGGCGGGGTTGATGATCAGGCCATGCCGGCCCAGGCGTTCGAAGAGCGTGCGGAGATGGCGGAGGTGCTCCTCACGGGACACGCTTGCGACGAGGATGTCGTCCAGGTAGACGTACACGAAGTCCAAGTCGCGCAAGACGCTGTCCATAAGCCGCTGGAACGCCTGGGCCGCATTCTTCAACCCGAAGGGCATCCGCAGAAACTCGAAGAGGCCGAATGGTGTGATGACGGCCGTCTTCGGTATGTCCGCCGGCCTGACGGGGACCTGGTGGTATCCGCGGATGAGGTCCACCTTGGAGAGGAGGGACATTTTCGCCAACCGGGAGGAAAAGTCCTGGATGTGAGGGACCGGGTAGCGGTCTGGGGTGTTAGCATCGTTGAGGCGGCGGTAGTCTCCGCACGGCCGCCACCCGCCGCCGGGCTTTGGCACAATGTGCAGCGGCGATGCCCATGCGCTGTTGGAGCGCCGGACGATGGCCAGTCGCTCCAGCGTGGCGAACTCCTCCTGCGCCACGGCGAGCTTTGCCAGGTCGAGGCAGCGTGCCAGGGCGTAGACCGGTGGCCCGACGGTGGGGATGTGATGCTCCACCCCGTGCTTGACGGCCACCGCCGAGAAAGTGGGCCGCGTGAGGGCCGGGAAACTGGTGAGGAGGCGGGTGAACTCGTCCGCTGCCGGAAGCGTGCAGACCAAGCTCGCCGGGACCGAACCGCTCAGCAAGCCGCTTGGCGATCCGCTCGGTAAGCCGCCCAGGGAGCTGCTCAACGAATAGTCAGGTTCACTTTGTTAACAAATATAATTTCGTTCAAAATTTTGGTAGATTAGCAAAACTATACATTTTTGGAATATTCAGAGCATGAGGAATCCAAAAATTAATGTTTACATTTGCGTAGACACCTTTGCGAAAATGACACTCAGGACAGTGATGAAGATAGTCAGGTTCACTATGTTAACAAATATAATTTCTTTCAAAATTTTGGGATTAGCAAACCTGTACATTTTTGGAATCTTCAGAGCATGGAGAATCTGAAAATCAATGTTGGCATTTGCACAGACACCTGCATGGCCGCCATTTTGGATTTTGAAAATGGCCGCCATAAAATACATATTTTGCGCGACCTCGGCTTCTAGTCAACCTAGAGACTTAATTAAATATGCTAATCCTATGTTTTCTGGGTCAAGGAATCCAATAAAGGCCTCAAAATAATGCTCAGGATTATAGAAAAGCAACAAACAAAGGTAATTGAAAACCATTGTCTTTATATTTGTGATATAACTGTATTACATAATACATGATATTGCAAGTCCTTTGAAGTTATAGGTTGTTATAGGAAGTTATAGGTAGTATCAGATTGAACTATAAGTCCTATACACAGGATCTACGAGGTCTATACCGTTCAGGAATATGCTTTTACAGATCTTCATCACTGTCCTGAGTGTCATTTTCGCAAAGGTGTCTACGCAAATGTAAACATTAATTTTTGGATTCCTCATGCTCTGAATATTCCAAAAATGTATAGTTTTGCTAATCTACCAAAATTTTTAACGAAACAACATAGTGAACCTGACTAGAACTGCTCAGCGCGCAAGCAAGCGAGCTGAAGGTTTCGGCTTGGACAAGGCGTCTGTGCCTCACGTCCACCAACAGCCCATGCGCACAGAGGAAGTCTGCTCCGAGTAGGCCCATGGGGACACTAGCGGTAACGAACGATCACTGAAAGCGCTGCCCCCCGAACTGCAGCGAGAGACAACGCTTCCCGAACGTGCGGATGGGCGTGCCGTTGGTGGCAAGCAAAGCGGGGCCCCGGCCCTCAGCTTGCTTGTCGGACGCGGAGGCAGGGAGGATGCTCACCTGCGCTCCCGTGTCGCACAGGAAGCGACGACCCGAGGAGGTGTCTGTTATGAACAGAAGGCTGCCAGTATGGCCGACGCTCATGGCAGGAAGCGAGCGCCGGCCTGGCCGTTTCCCGACCTGCCAAAAGTACAAGGCGGGCGGCAGGACCTGGCCTTGTGGCCGACCTGGTATGGAGGTGGCACCAGGTCTGGCCCGGTGGTGGTTCTCGCGCCGGTTGTGACGACGGTGGTGGGCGGGGCGTGGCGGCGGCCACGTGCGGATCCGCCAAACCTGCGCCGTGTTCGGGAGGATCCGAACGCCATGCCACGTGGCGATCCGAACCACTCGCGCCATGCGCGGCGCCGGGATCCACGACGGCCGTGCTATATGCCGGCCATGCATCGTGGGCTGCGAAAAACTTGTCCGCCTCCCTGGCCAGGGCACGCGGTTCCGTAATGGTCGAACCGGCCAGCGCGAGCCGTACCTGTACAGGTAGTTGGCGGAGGAAGAGAGCACGGAAAAGGAAAGCCGCGTGGCCGTCGCCGAGCAGGGACAGCATGTAATCCATGCGGGCGGACGGTCGTGTGTCGCCGAGGACGGGAAGGTCCAAAAGACGGTCAGCGCGGTCGGCCTCTGTGAGGCCAAACGTGTCGAGGAGAAGTCGCTTGAGCGCCGCGCACCTGCTCTCGTCCGGCGGGTGCCGGAGGAAGGACACGACTCGGGCGGCCGTGCCGGATCCAAGGGCAGCGACCACGTAAAAGTACCTCGTGTCGTCCGCCGTGACGCCCCGGAGCTGGAATTGGGCCTCGGCCTGTAGAAACCAGGTGTTGGCCTGTGCTTCCCAGAACTCTGGGAGCTTGATCGCTACAGCGTTGATGGCCATGGCGCGTTCGGGGAACAGCAACGGCTGAACCAGTGGGGGTCACCAGTGTGGTGCTGGGCACACACGTTAAACAAAGGTAGGCCACAACGCTTTGGGTTAAGTCGAGCTCTTTATTGGTTGCTCACTCGTCAGCACTGCCGTGCTCGGGGCTGCGAGCCCACGTGTATATCTGGAGGCCACGCCTCACCTGGGGTGTGGCCGACACCCACTGGTGCGCGGAATTATGTCACTGCGCCAGCGAGCCATTGTGTCTGCCACAAAATCTTAGTTTATTCCACACAGAAATCCGAAAATGGGCCGGACAATATTATTGGCACCTTTTGTTTCGGCCTACTCAAACGTGCCTTGCCTTGGAAACACGATTGATTATGATTGCATAATAGAAGTATATCATCAATATCTGGATTTGGATATGAGGATTGGATGCTGTAGACTAAATAATGTCCAAATCTGTAGTGAAATATGACAGAATGTACCATATCTAGTGATTGGTGAATGCTATTCAATCTGCTTTTGCACGCCATGGCGTTACATTAGACAGAGAGGGTATCACGCTGTTGAAACCAAAGCGTTCAGAATCATTGGAATCTCCCGCGATGAAGCTAACTCCAAGGGCCTTCCACTCACTCACCGCAGGTAGGTTGGTGGTCTTTCCGTCTTCTACCGACTCCTCTCTGGCCTTGCCCCCCCCAGCCCTCTCTGGGCTCTGTCCCCCAAATATTCCTACAGGTCGCACAAGATCTGCCTGCAACCCTCTTATGGTTAAACTGCCAAAATCAAGACTTTCTGCTCACCTTCACTCCTTCATTCCTCTTTTCTCCTGCCTCTGGAAAAAACTCCCTCACTCTCTTCAATCCCACTCCACCCTCCAAGTCTTTAAAACAGCTGTTCACCACCATCTCTTATCCTCCCTCATCCAAAACCTTGATCTTTTCTACCCCCGCTAATTTCGGTCCCCTTGTGTTTTATACCTCTCCCCCCCCCCTCCCCTTCCCACGCCTCCTGCCCCCAAGCCCTCTCCCTCCCACACTTCTCCCTGCTCTCAAATGTTGTGGTTGTGTGCTTCCCCTTCTCTCCCCATCTTGTCTTCCGCTCCCTCTTTTTGTATATTTTGTTTGTCTGGTTGATTTGTTTGTGAAATAAATGTTAGCTCTTTCACGAGCCTCGATTCAGTATACAACAAAAAAAAAAAAAAAAAGTTCCTATTTTATTTTAGTCACAAGGCCGGGGAGGTTTGAGTGTGTTACAACACTCTTTTTTTGAATTTGTCTGCTTCTTTTTTTTTTCTTTTTTTTTTTTTTGTATACTGAATCGAGGCTCGTGAAAGAGCTAACATTTACTTCACAAACAAATCAACCAGACAAACAAAATACCTAAAAAGAGGGAGTGGAAGACAAGATGGGGAGAGAAGGGGAAGCACACAAACACAACATCTGAGAGCAAGGAGATGTGTGGAAGGGAGAGGACCCGGGGGGAGGAGGCATGGGAAGGGGGGGGGGGGGGGGAGGGAGAAGTATAAAACACAAGGACACCAAGGACTTCCTGGACAGAAGTTGGTATTTCAAAAAAGTGGAATTGCGGTGAAATTAGCGGGGGTAGAAAAGATCAAGGTTTTGGATGGGGGAAGATAAGAGATGGTGGTGAACAGCTGTTTTAAAGACTTGGAGGGTGGAGTGGGATTGAAGAGAGTGAGGGAGTTAGTGGTTTCCACATGATTCCACTTCCATGATTCCACATGATTTCCACTCAGTGGTTTCCACATGATTTGCTGATTGAAATCGATCTGTTTTTAAAATTCCTCGGCCATTTCAACCAGAAGCAATCAGCTTGCTATCGCTTGCCAAGCCAGCCGTTCCTTATCACCCATATCGTTGGAGTGCTTGCTGGAGTGCTTAAGCTGCTTGGCGAGGGCTCTACAAATGAAGTGAGAAATACCTGTGCACTTAATTAATTAGTCAAGTCCTGGGAAGTTTGGGTGTGTTAAAACACCCTTTTTGAATATGATTAACAAGGTGAACCACCACTTGGTGAACATTATTCAGGTTGCTTTTGCAAGCCATGACATTACTGTAGGCAGAGCTCAATTTTTGTTTTCACGTACCCATTTTTTCATTGACTAACATTTTTGTGTGATTGAGCCACTCTCCACTACCCCCCCCCACCCCCCTGCTTCCTCGCTCCACCCTCCTTGCCTTCTCTCTCTCCACCCTGCTCCTCCTCCTCCTCGCACCCCCACCCCTCCTTGCCCCACCCGCCCCTCTTCCCCCTTTTCCTCCTCCACCCTCCGTTCTTCTCTCTGCCCTCATTTCTCTTTCTCCCCTCCACCCTCCCTCCTCTCTCTCCCACTCCCACTCTACTCCACTCCAAAAATAGGCACCTCAAATATATACAGTCATGTGAAAAAGTAAGTACACCCCATGTAAAGTTTTTGACTTTTTCAACATATTTCAACATACAGATATTTGATCTTCATTTCAACAATATTGATAGATAAAGGTGATATAATATAACAAATATCATGAAACATTTACATTTTGTAGTCCATTGTATAATTTAAATAAACATAAATGCAAATTTCGCATGTGGAAAAAGTAAGTACACCCCTACATTTATCACAACTTCAAATACCTAAAATTAGAATCAGGTGCACCAGCTCAGGTGCAAATGATTAGAACATCGTTAGAGAGGATCTTGGAGGAACCTGTCTTATTTAAACCTCAGACATTTCGTTTGGTTTGCTCTTTGTTGTTGAAGTGTGCGGCGTCACCATGCCTAGATCAAAAGAGCTCTCTGAGGCCTTCAGAAAGAAGGTTATAGATGCCTACGAGCCTGGGAAGGGATTTTTAAAAATCTCCAAACAATTTGAAATCAATTATTCGACTGTCCGGAAGATCATCTACAAGTGGAGAAGATTCCAAACAACTGCCAACTTGTTCAGGCCAGGCTGCCCCAGCAAGTTCAGCCTGAGAGCAGACCGCAAGATGCTGAAAGAAGTCTCTAAGAACCCCAGAATGTCATCTCGGGACCTACAGGTAGCTCTTGCCACTGTTGATGTCAAAGTGCACGAGTCTACCATTAGAAAGAGGCTGCACAAATTTGATCTACATGGGAGGTGTGCCAGGAGGAAACCTTTGCTGTCCAGAAAGAACATCAGGGCAAGACTAAAGTTTGCCAATGAACACCTAGGCAAAGACCAGCACTTCTGGAACAATGTGCTCTGGACAGATGAGTCAAAGGTAGAGCTATTTGGCCACAGTTCCAGAAGACATCATTGGCGAAAACCAAAGACAGCATTTGACCACAAGAACCTGATACCAACTGTAAAGCATGGTGGTGGAAATATTATGGTTTGGGGCAGCTTTGCTGCATCAGGGTCTGGGCAGCTCACCATCATAGAATCCACGATGAATTCTTCATTGTACCAGAGGGTGCTTGAGGATAATGTGAGGCCATCTGTCAGAAAGTTGAAGCTCAACCGAAGGTGGACCTTGCAACATGACAATGACCCGAAACATACCAGTAAATCCACCAAGGAATGGCTGAAAAGAAAGAAATGGAGGGTTCTGGAATGGCCAAGTCAAAGCCTGGATCTAAATCCCATTGAGATGTTGTGGGGGGATTTGAAACGAGCTGTGCATGCAAGAAACCCCTCAAACATCGCACAGCTGAAAGAATTCTGCATGGAGGAGTGGGCAAAAATTTCTCTCAGTCGATGTCAGAGACTGGTAGACAGTTATTAGAAACGCCTAGTTGAGGTTGTTTCTGCCAAAGGGGGCAATACCACCTATTCGAGCCAAGGGTGTACTTACTTTTTCACATGCGAAATTTGCATTTATGTTTAT
Source organism: Myxine glutinosa (assembly GCF_964187855.1). Classification (NCBI taxonomy): domain Eukaryota; kingdom Metazoa; phylum Chordata; class Myxini; order Myxiniformes; family Myxinidae; genus Myxine; species Myxine glutinosa. The sequence goes on from NC_136267.1 coordinate 45,395,344, forward strand.
TTAAATTGTACAATGGACTACAAAATGTAAATGTTTCATGATATTTGTTATATTATATCACCTTTATCTTTCAATATTGTTGAAATGAAGATCAAATAGCTGTATGTTGAAATATGTTGAAAAAGTCAAAACTTTACATGGGGTGTACTTACTTTTTCACATGACTGTATATATTGTTGAATTTGCCAATATTGTTGAATTTCCTGTTGCGGGCAACGTATGATGTGCTTCCGTCACCAGTAAACTTGAGATTGTGGGGGTTGTTGCAGGAGGAGAGATGTTATTTGTGTGGAGGTGTGGGAACGGTGCAGCATGCACTGAGTGCATGTTCAGTAGCATTGGCAGCAGGACAATACAGGTGGCGACATGATCAGGTGGTGGTGGTGTTGCAGATGGTGCAACAAGAGGTGCTGAGGTCGAGAGAGAGAAGAGAAGAGTGGAGAAGGAGACTGATGGGGGTGAGGTGTGGTTTGTCAAGGAGGGCCAAGTGGTAAGAGGTGGAAAGAGGAGGAGGTGGAAAGCAAGAGGGCTGTCAGATGCTTGTGATTGGCAGGTGGTGGCAGACCTAAAGCCACAATTGGTATTCCCAGCAGAGATCTGTGTGACAAGGTTGCGGCCTGACATTGTCATTTGGTCAGGTGCAACAAGACAGGTCATCTTAGGGGAATTGTCTGTACCTTGGGAAGAGAACATGGTGAGGTGCACGAGGGGAAGAGAGGAAAGTACAGTGAGCTGGAGGCAGAGTGCCGGGAGAAGGGTTGGCGAGTTTCGTGTCAGCCATTTGAGGTGGGGTGCAGAGGGTATATTGGCAATTCCTTTTCTGCATTTTTGCTCGGCTTGGAGTCTGTGGGACAGAAAGAAGGAGGATGTGTGACAAGGTGGCCCCGTTTGCCTTGGAAGGCTCATTTTGGATACGGAGGAAGTTTATGGAGGCACATCGAACGGTGTAGGTTGAGGTTACGGAATAGAAATGGAGGTGTGTGTGTGTGTGTGTGTGTGTGTGTGTGTGTGTGTGTGTGTGTGTGTGTGTGTGTGTGTGTGTGTTGCAGGAGTGGGCCATGAGTGGGTGTGGTTTTGCATGAATGGTTTTGCATGTTTGCATGAGTGGTGCATGTTGGTAAGGGTAGGTGGTTGGTTGGTGTGGTATATATATATATATATATATATATATATATTTGTTACTATTATTATGTTACGTGATCCTCCCCGACCCCCTGGTCATGGTGTACCTCCAAGCCCCGAAAGGAGTCACGGCAGAAAAATATGTTATCCTGTGTCAAAAAGCAATGGTGAAACCGCACCAATTGCAAATAATACAAACACAAATAATACAAACAAATATTGCATTAAAAATCACACAAGAATAACAGTACAATAATAATAGGAATCAAGAGTACAATCAATATATCTCCTATGATGGTACCATCAGCTATTACAAGGTAACTCACTGTGCTCCAAGTGAGTGGAAAAAGAACATTCCCCAATGTCTCTATATTCCCGACTTCGAGCTCAGAGCCGATCCCCTCCAGTGATCAATGGAACGATGTCGAATCAAAACCAGAATCTCGTTCAGATGACAGGCACAGTCACGCTGCCCAAAACGGCACAAAGGCGCCCGCGGCCAAAGCGGAGAAAAGGGTCAAGTGGTTAAAGCGGCACAAAGGCGCACTCACGGCGACTGGGAAATCCAAAGGCGTCCTCCAGGTATGAACTTTCACTGTTCACAGTCGGCGAGCCGCAAAGTAATCGTCAAAAGCCTCGGTGCACACACACACCACAGATACGTCTGAAAGGGGTGGAAACGGTTGACGAAGCAAGGAAAGTTTGCTCGATGCGCGGAGCGTGCAAGTCAAAATGGCCGATGGCTCGTTCTCGAGTCGCAACGACCCGGCGATGATTCTTCGGAATCTAACGCCAAACCTGGCATGCAAGATGATCAGTCACAGCGATAACCACTTTATCGCAGGAATCCTTTTTCCCCAGGAAATCCAAAGTACGTAACTCTTGCTTGACAACGTTCGATCCAGACCGCAAAGCAACCAGCTTCTTCTCCGACTATTTCGCTCCGCCCTCTTTTTCTTCTCCTTCCGCTTCGTCGTCGTCCGGTTCCGGTTTCATTTAAAACATTAACCTTTTTACCTTTTGACAAAAATAACCGTCATTTCCCTCAAACCACAATAATAATAATACATGGAACCAGAAATGTTTCAAGTGGATCAAAACCACAACAACGGAAGTGATGAATCCGTAATACTTCCCCCCCTCAAGAAAGAACGTTTGAACATAGTGAAAACTTTCTTTGTTGGCAAAACTCTTCCAACAAACAAAAGTAATCTCACACCCAAATCATCAATTCCCGTGAGCCAATAATCAATATTTCCCAAGAATAAAGCAATAAAACTTCAAACAACCTACAGAGAATTCCAAAGTTAGTTCACTCTGGACAAATCATCAGTAACGACATTGTCCCTGCCCTTTACATGCTCAATTTCCCAGTTGAACTCCTGCAAAGCCAAACTCCATCTCATCAACCTCTAATTTTATTTTTCATTTTTTTGAATGAAGGTTAAGGTGGTGTGATCAAAAATCCAAAGTCAAGCAAATCTATCGCACTTTTTTAGGGAGGCCGAGCTGAGAGCCAGGTTTCATGGTGGTTGGGTGGTAAGGCCTGGAAGTATTCACTACATGGACGCTTTTAGGAACGTGGAGTTCACGGATAATCCGTGTAGGAATCTTCGCTCGGCTGCTCCACAGCATTCAGTGCTTCAAACTCTTCCTAACTTTCATAATAATCACGGTTGGAACGCTTGTCGCTGTAGTCACGTGAATAGCAGTCTCCTTCTCGGCCACTACCCTGATAATTATCCCTTCGGGAGCTGCCGTAACTCTGGGAGCCATAGCCACCCCTGAAACTACCTCCACATTTTCCTCCTCTGTAGCCCCCTCGACGCCTATGGCCTGCCTTCTCTACTGTTGTGGTCCGACCATCCAAATCCTTGCCATCCGAATCCTTTTCTGCATCTTTGGCGTCCTTTGTGTTTTCAAATGTGACAAAGCCAAACCGTCTTGACTTTTGTGTCTCCTTGTCTTTTATCAGCAGCACTTCCAAGAGCGGTCCATATTTGCCGAAGACAGCGTCCAGAACAACTTCCCTTGTGTTGAAGTTCAGTCCACCTATAAAGAGCTTGCCAGCATTGCCTCCATCCCTGACTTGTGTGAGCTGACACTTAGTTTCAGGGTACTTCCTCTTCTCTTCAGGGCGCTTCCTACCCATAGCACGAGTCGCGGTACAGGATGGAAATATACCCGGAATCTCCTGCTCTAACTGTGCAGTGTTATTTTCCATACTAGGCTTTTCAACAAACATCGGGTTACCAGAAACCTGACCACCTGCCAAATCATTCCCGATAACAAAAGATACTCCCTCTACAGGAAGAGTGGCTTGTAAACCTACGGTGACCGGTCCTGACACCAAATCAGACTGCAAATGGTTGACATGAAGTGGGGCTTTAACATAGCCACCAACCCCCTGTAAACGAACACTGACACCAGTTGCCGTCTTCTCTGACAATGGCAAAATGCCCTCAAGCATCAAAGATTGATGTGCTCCTGTGTCCCTCAATACCCTAACAGGCCTCTGGTTCATTAAGTCTCCATCCAGTGACACAAACCCCTCTGAAATAAATGGTTTGTAACCCTCTTGAACAAGGTCGTTCTGTGATGCCGTAACTTTGGCACGGGAACCCTCACAAGGCTCTGTTCTCCAAGGACGATTCCTCACATTTGCCAATGCATTCGGAGTTGTACTAGTCTGACTCCGCTCTTGATTTTTCCTTTCCAGAGCATAACATTGGGATATCAAGTGTCCAGGTTTCTTGCAAAAAGCGCAAGTAGGCCTGGAGGAGAAACTCGTGGTCTGTCTCGAGCCCCCCGGAAGATAAGTCTGTCTTGGAACTGTCGCCTTCTGATCCCTAAAAGTGGCGGTATCAGAGTTGTCCTCATAGTCATCTCTGGGCCGCCCCCATGAATTTTCGTTCTCCGCACCGGATGTACCATAACTCCCCTGGTGAACTCTAGGCGGGAAGTTAGGTTTGTGGAACCCCATCCTGTGTGTCAAGGCATAGTCATCTGCCACGGTTGCTGCCTCATACAACTCTGGTACCTTCTTTTCCTCCAGATGTACTTTATTGTCCTCGTGGACACATTGTTTGAATTCCTCCACCAAGATCAATTGTCGCAACAGTTTTAAGTCTTTCCCAACCCCTTTCGAATCACACCACCGATCAAACATGGTTTCTTTCATTCTGGCAAACTCCACATGGGTCTCACTCTCCCTCTTCCTGGCGTTCCGGAATTTTTGCCGGTAAGCTTCAGGGACCAATTCATAGGCCTTGAGAATGGTTTTCTTCACTATCTCATAATCTGCACATTGGTCAATCGGTAAAGCCGAAAATATATCTTGAGCTTTACCCACCAGAACACTTGGCACTAACATAGTCCAGGACTCCACAGGCCATTTTAGCATTTGAGCCACTTTCTCAAAGTGTAAAAAAAACTTGGTTTGGATGAATCCGCAACAATTATTTCTTATTTTGTGTATGTGAGTGAGTGAGTGGGTAAGGGTGTGTGTTTTTGCAAGAAATGAATTTTTGCATGAGTGTGTGTGTTTTTGTATGTTGAGTGGTGTATGTTGTAAGGGTAGGTGATTGGTTGGTGTTGTGTGTGTATGTGTGTGGATGTGTGTGTATGAATGATCTGGTGTGTTTTGTTGGTGAGTGGTGAAGGGTATAAAGGTGGGTGTTTGAGTGTTCCACCATGTTTGTTTGGTGCTGTGGATTCTAGATGTGGAGGTGTTGCTGTTGTAGTCTGTGTTCGCATTGGCTGGGGGTGGGGGTATGTACGCATCCAGGTGTAGTTGCTGCATGTGGATGTGTATGTGCCCCTGCTGGCCCACTGTAGCTGACCGAATCGAGGTTGAAGGGCCGAAACGGGATGATGCTGAGGACCTCGACTGAGGACCCGGTCAGTGCGGCACACTTGTGACGAGGTGTGTTTTGAACATATATATATATATATATATATATATATATATATATATATATATATGTACATATATATATGTATATATATATATATATATATATATACATATATATATGTATATATATATATATATATATATATATATATATATATATATATATATATATATATATATTGTTACGGACACGACTTAGATGTTGCTTGACCGAGCGGAATGGCCGCCGTGTTCGCACAGTTTACCCGATTACACTCGAACGTTGGCCGAATCGCGCTATGCTAAATCAATGAAGGAAAGGACACAACGGCTGGGATTAAGGCAACGACACAAGGGGTACAGTTCTCAAGACCTCCGGAGGAGGATATAATATTGGCTATGCAGAACGGTTAGATTACACGGCAAGAGGTAAAGCACAGCAAGATGGGCACTTAGACACAATCTTATCTTATTCCCGACAGACCACAGACAAACGGGACAAGACTGACTTACACGGGGATTGATGGCAGGGAAGGGCAGGCAGTCGATAGCTCAAGGTGCACCTTGGCTCAGGGGCAGAATCGACCCGGTCCGGTCCAGAGATGCGGGGAGGTATTTCTCAGCGCTAGGAGGTGGCGTCCTTTCTTCTCCAAGCTGAGGCGCATCTGACGTCACCTCCCTCTTCCTGCGCATGTCCAGCGGGGCGTGACACGCCCTCGGCTCGTTAGCTCCGCCCCAGATGGAAACGGTCCGCCGCTTCTTATTGGGTGCGGGGGGTTACCGGGCTCCGCCCTTGACGAGGAGCTGACAGTGAGCCCCTGCGTGGTAACCCCATCGGAGCACATGTTCAATGGCGGCTAACCAAGCCGGAGTGAGGACGCACACTCCCCGCGCCGCCGCCGCTGTTGTTGTTGTTGTGGTTGTAGTTCCATGAGGAAGAGCTGCGGGGAGGTATTGGGAGGTCCTAAACTTTCTAACGGTGCCATACAATCACATTCTGGTGCAACGAAGAGTCAGAATTAATGGAAACGAGTCCTTAACTGACATAGACTAAGAATAACTAGCAAGATGTCCTATAGTTGTCTACATGAGATGCGGTGAACCTGGGTGCGACATTTAATGGGGGAAATAGGGGAAGGTCGGTTCTACAGAGTGTTGTTTACAGGAAATGGGACTAGGGAATGGGGGATTGGGGATAGTTGGGAAGTATTGGGGAAATAGGGGAATATTTACAAGCGGATATGGATGGAGGCCAAATCCCATATCCGCAACATTGCACCCTTCTCTACCTCGGGGCGTCCCGACCCGATAAATTTTTACCTACGTTAGTGTGGCACTCAGATGTAGTTCCCTCTACTATTAACTCAACCCTGAGTGCGACAGCTTTACAGATGTTCACAAATGAGTAAATATGTCCCCCTGCGATGTTGCACCCTTCTCCTCACAGAAACACACCCACAGGATAACCGAATCGCGGAAAGAATCCTCAAACTAAACATACAGCCGGTAGGGAGCATTATTTACACAAGACTACACTGATATTTACACTACGATCCAGGACCTGTTTTTGGAGGAACACATGCAGATGTTATGCATAGAGAGAGCACGCATGCCAGCATCGATACACCAACCCACGAGTGCTCTGTGGCCCTACGGCCTTTAATAATGTGCAGAGCACCCCATCCAAGCACCACAAGCACCACCCCATCATGTACAGTCAGCACCATCCGGTGCACCAATAAAGTGTTCAATAATCACCGGTGGTGTCGCAGCCGGCCGATGTTCTGCCGCTGGTCTTGCCTTGGAGCCCACTTGGTGTTCTGGCTTCCTTCAAAAATAAAGAAAGGCGCCAACCGCGTCCATTTCTAAATTGTGGCCGTCAGGGGGGCCAACTATAAGTGGTTCACCTGTATGACATAGGTGCCACGTTGACCCAGAGGTCCATCAACGGGTGGTGCTTGGCCGCAAAAGAACTGCGGTCCATGGTGGGCGGCCACAAAAATTGCGGTCCATATGGTGTATCGATCCAGGCAGCAAGCAGCGAAAGTACAGGCCCACAACTGCGGAGCCAGCACCTCTCTCTCCTCTCTCTCTGCCCCAAAGCCAGATCCTCGGAGGTGGGAGACAAAAGAAGAAGACAAGTGAGTAAGGTGGTAAGGGCGCAAAAGTGCACGCAATACCAGGTAATGCACACTGGGGGCACATGGGAACCAGGTGAGACAGGTACGTTCCTACCGTACGCCCCCCCCCCCACCAGGTAACCTACATTGCCCCTCCCTTACCCCTTACTGTATCCACAAAACACAACACTACCCATAAACATCTACTTTACACATCAACAAACGTCTCTACTGTCTTCCCCGTTCCTCCCATAAACCAAATTCGTCTTCTCTCCCTCCTAACCAATCAAATTTGCCATTTCCAACTCTCATCAAAATTTGCCATCTCCAACTCAACATCAAAATTTGCCATCACCAATTCATCATCAGTCCCTCCTAAGGAGGGAGAGATGGAATCACCCCAATGTCTCATCCACGTCGTGATGCGTCTCACCAATCCACACAGCAATTCTCATTTCCTGCACACAGAACGAAGAAACACAGGTGTGGAGTCATCATCACCACAGGTAAGTGGCTGCGTATGGTGCGACAGGTTCATCACTCCTAACTATTTCCTAAATGACTTTAACAACTTTACATTACCCGGGGTCTTTCCCTGCCAATCCATTGGCCAACTTACACTATGGGTTCTAAAAACCAATTCCCATTGACCAAACTGTGGTGCCTCTCAATTTGGGGTCTCACTCCCCCGATTCATCTCCCCTTGGAGAGGAGGGACATTTTCGCCAACCGGGAGGAAAAGTCCTGGATGTGAGGGACCGGGTAGCGGTCTGGGGTGTTAGCATCGTTGAGGCGGCGGTAGTCTCCGCACGGCCGCCACCCGCCGCCGGGCTTTGGCACAATGTGCAGCGGCGATGCCCATGCGCTGTTGGAGCGCCAGACGATGGCCAGTCGCTCCAGCGTGGCGAACTCCTCCTGCGCCACGGCGAGCTTTGCCAGGTCGAGGCAGCGTGCCAGGGCGTAGACCGGTGGCCCGACGGTGGGGATGTGATGCTCCACCCCGTGCTTGACGGCCACCGCCGAGAAAGTGGGCCGCGTGAGGGCCGGGAAACTGGTGAGGAGGCGGGTGAACTCGTCCGCTGCCGGAAGCGTGCAGACCAAGCTCGCCGGGACCGAACCGCTCAGCAAGCCGCTTGGCGAGCCGCTCGGTAAGCCGCCCAGGGAGCTGCTCAACGAATAGTCAGGTTCACTTTGTTAACAAATATAATTTCGTTCAAAATTTTGGTAGATTAGCAAAACTATACATTTTTGGAATATTCAGAGCATGAGGAATCCAAAAATTAATGTTTACATTTGCGTAGACACCTTTGCGAAAATGACACTCAGGACAGTGATGAAGATAGTCAGGTTCACTATGTTAACAAATATAATTTCTTTCAAAATTTTGGGATTAGCAAACCTGTACATTTTTGGAATCTTCAGAGCATGGAGAATCTGAAAATCAATGTTGGCATTTGCACAGACACCTGCATGGCCGCTATTTTGGATTTTGAAAATGGCCGCCATAAAATACATATTTTGCGCGACCTCGGCTTCTAGTCAACCTAGAGACTTAATTAAATATGCTAATCCTATGTTTTCTGGGTCAAGGAATCCAATAAAGGCCTCAAAATAATGCTCAGGATTATAGAAAAGCAACAAACAAAGGTAATTGAAAACCATTGTCTTTATATTTGTGATATAACTGTATTACATAATACATGATATTGCAAGTCCTTTGAAGTTATAGGTTGTTATAGGAAGTTATAGGTAGTATCAGATTGAACTATAAGTCCTATACACAGGATCTACGAGGTCTATACCGTTCAGGAATATGCTTTTACAGATCTTCATCACTGTCCTGAGTGTCATTTTCGCAAAGGTGTCTACGCAAATGTAAACATTAATTTTTGGATTCCTCATGCTCTGAATATTCCAAAAATGTATAGTTTTGCTAATCTACCAAAATTTTTAACGAAACAACAAAGTGAACCTGACTAGAACTGCTCAGCGCGCAAGCAAGCGAGCTGAAGGTTTCGGCTTGGACAAGGCGTCTGTGCCTCACGTCCACCAACAGCCCATGCGCACAGAGGAAGTCTGCTCCGAGTAGGCCCATGGGGACACTAGCGGTAACGAACGATCACTGAAAGCGCTGCCCCCCGAACTGCAGCGAGAGACAACGCTTCCCGAACGTGCGGATGGGCGTGCCGTTGGTGGCAAGCAAAGCGGGGCCGCGGCCCTCAGCTTGCTTGTCGGACGCGGAGGCAGGGAGGATGCTCACCTGCGCTCCCGTGTCGCACAGGAAGCGACGACCCGAGGAGGTGTCTGTTATGAACAGAAGGCTGCCAGTATGGCCGACGCTCATGGCAGGAAGCGAGCGCCGGCCTGGCCGTTTCCCGACCTGCCAAAAGTACAAGGCGGGCGGCAGGACCTGGCCTTGTGGCCGACCTGGTATGGAGATGGCACCAGGTCTGGCCCGGTGGTGGTTCTCGCGCCGGTTGTGACGACGGTGGTGGGCGGGGCGTGGCGGCGGCCACGTGCGGATCCGCCAAACCTGCGTCGTGTTCGGGAGGATCCGAACGCCATGCCACGTGGCGATCCGAACCACTCGCGCCATGCGCGGCGCCGGGATCCACGACGGCCGTGCTATATGCCGGCCATGCATCGTGGGCTGCGAAAAACTTGTCCGCCTCCCTGGCCAGGGCACGCGGTTCCGTAATGGTCGAACCGGCCAGCGCGAGCCGTACCTGTACAGGTAGTTGGCGGAGGAAGAGAGCACGGAAAAGGAAAGCCGCGTGGCCGTCGCCGAGCAGGGACAGCATGTAATTCATGCGGGCGGACGGTTGTGTGTCGCCGAGGACGGGAAGGTCCAAAAGACGGTCAGCGCGGTCGGCCTCTGTGAGGCCAAACGTGTCGAGGAGAAGTCGCTTGAGCGCCGCGCACCTGCTCTCGTCCGGCGGGTGCCGGAGGAAGGACACGACTCGGGCGGCCGTGCCGGATCCAAGGGCAGCGACCACGTAAAAGTACCTCGTGTCGTCCGCCGTGACGCCCCGGAGCTGGAATTGGGCCTCGGCCTGTAGAAACCAGGTGTTGGCCTGCGCTTCCCAGAACTCTGGGAGCTTGATCGCTACAGCGTTGATGGCCATGGCGCGTTCGGGGAACAGCAACGGCTGAACCAGTGGGGGTCACCAGTGTGGTGCTGGGCACACACGTTAAACAAAGGTAGGCCACAACGCTTTGGGTTAAGTCGAGCTCTTTATTGGTTGCTCACTCGTCAGCACTGCCGTGCTCGGGGCTGCGAGCCCACGTGTATATCTGGAGGCCACGCCTCACCTGGGGTGTGGCCGACACCCACTGGTGCGCGGAATTATGTCACTGCGCCAGCGAGCCATTGTGTCTGCCACAAAATCTTAGTTTATTCCACACAGAAATCCGAAAATGGGCCGGACAATATTATTGGCACCTTTTGTTTCGGCCTACTCAAACGTGCCTTGCCTTGGAAACACGATTGATTATGATTGCATAATAGAAGTATATCATCAATATCTGGATTTGGATATAAGGATTGGATGCTGTAGACTAAATAATGTCCAAATCTGTAGTGAAATATGACAAAATGTACCATATCTAGTGATTGGTGAATGCTATTCAATCTGCTTTTGCACGCCATGGCGTTACATTAGACAGAGAGGGTATCACGCTGTTGAAACCAAAGCGTTCAGAATCATTGGAATCTCCCGCGATGAAGCTAACTCCAAGGGCCTTCCACTCACTCACCGCAGGCAGGTTGGTGGTCTTTCCGTCTTCTACCGACTCCTCTCTGGCCTTGCCCCCCCAGCCCTCTCTGGGCTCTGTCCCCCAAATATTCCTACAGGTCGCACAAGATCTGCCTGCAACCCTCTTATGGTTAAACTGCCAAAATCAAGACTTTCTGCTCACCTTCACTCCTTCATTCCTCTTTTCTCCTGCCTCTGGAAAAAACTCCCTCACTCTCTTCAATCCCACTCCACCCTCCAAGTCTTTAAAACAGCTGTTCACCACCATCTCTTATCCTCCCTCATCCAAAACCTTGATCTTTTCTACCCCCGCTAATTTCGGTCCCCTTGTGTTTTATACCTCTCCCCCCCCCCCTCCCCTTCCCACGCCTCCTGCCCCCAAGCCCTCTCCCTCCCACACTTCTCCCTGCTCTCAAATGTTGTGGTTGTGTGCTTCCCCTTCTCTCCCCATCTTGTCTTCCGCTCCCTCTTTTTGTATATTTTGTTTGTCTGGTTGATTTGTTTGTGAAATAAATGTTAGCTCTTTCACGAGCCTCGATTCAGTATACAACAACAACAACAAAAAAAAGTTCCTATTTTATTTTAGTCACAAGGCCGGGGAGGTTTGAGTGTGTTACAACACTCTTTTTTTGAATTTGTCTGCTTCTTTTTTTCTTTTTCTTTTTTGTATACTGAATCGAGGCTCGTGAAAGAGCTAACATTTACTTCACAAACAAATCAACCAGACAAACAAAATACCTAAAAAGAGGGAGTGGAAGACAAGATGGGGAGAGAAGGGGAAGCACACAAACACAACATCCGAGAGCAGGGAGATGTGTGGAAGGGAGAGGACCCGGGGGGAGGAGGCATGGGAAGGGGGGGGGGGGAGGGAGAAGTATAAAACACAAGGACACCAAGGACTTCCTGGACAGAAGTTGGTATTTCAAAAAAGTGGAATTGGGGTGAAATTAGCGGGGGTAGAAAAGATCAAGGTTTTGGATGGGGGAAGATAAGAGATGGTGGTGAACAGCTGTTTTAAAGACTTGGAGGGTGGAGTGGGATTGAAGAGAGTGAGGGAGTTAGTGGTTTCCACATGATTCCACTTCCATGATTCCACATGATTTCCACTCAGTGGTTTCCACATGATTTGCTGATTGAAATCGATCTGTTTTTAAAAATTCCTCGGCCATTTCAACCAGAAGCAATCAGCTTGCTATCGCTTGCCAAGCCAGCCGTTCCTTATCACCCATATCGTTGGAGTGCTTGCTGGAGTGCTTAAGCTGCTTGGCGAGGGCTCTACAAATGAAGTGAGAAATACCTGTGCACTTAATTAATTAGTCAAGTCCTGGGAAGTTTGGGTGTGTTAAAACACCCTTTTTGAATATGATTAACAAGGTGAACCACCACTTGGTGAACATTATTCAGGTTGCTTTTGCAAGCCATGACATTACTGTAGGCAGAGCTCAATTTTTGTTTTCACGTACCCATTTTTTCATTGACTAACATTTTTGTGTGATTGAGCCACTCTCCCCTACCCCCCCCCCCACCCCCCTGCTTCCTCGCTCCACCCTCCTTGCCTTCTCTCTCTCCACCCTGCTCCTCCTCCTCCTCGCACCCCACCCCTCCTTGCCCCACCCGCCCCTCTTCCCCCTTTTCCTCCTCCACCCTCCGTTCTTCTCTCTGCCCTCATTTCTCTTTCTCCCCTCCACCCTCCCTCCTCTCTCTCCCACTCCCACTCTACTCCACTCCAAAAATAGGCACCTCAAATATATACAGTCATGTGAAAAAGTAAGTACACCCCATGTAAAGTTTTTGACTTTTTCAACATATTTCAACATACAGATATTTGATCTTCATTTCAACAATATTGATAGATAAAGGTGATATAATATAACAAATATCATGAAACATTTACATTTTGTAGTCCATTGTATAATTTAAATAAACATAAATGCAAATTTCGCATGTGGAAAAAGTAAGTACACCCCTACATTTATCACAACTTCAAATACCTAAAATTAGAATCAGGTGCACCAGCTCAGGTGCAAATGATTAGAACATCGTTAGAGAGGATCTTGGAGGAACCTGTCTTATTTAAACCTCAGACATTTCGTTTGGTTTGCTCTTTGTTGTTGAAGTGTGCGGCGTCACCATGCCTAGATCAAAAGAGCTCTCTGAGGCCTTCAGAAAGAAGGTTATAGATGCCTACGAGCCTGGGAAGGGATTTTTAAAAATCTCCAAACAATTTGAAATCAATTATTCGACTGTCCGGAAGATCATCTACAAGTGGAGAAGATTCCAAACAACTGCCAACTTGTTCAGGCCAGGCTGCCCCAGCAAGTTCAGCCTGAGAGCAGACCGCAAGATGCTGAAAGAAGTCTCTAAGAACCCCAGAATGTCATCTCGGGACCTACAGGTAGCTCTTGCCACTGTTGATGTCAAAGTGCACGAGTCTACCATTAGAAAGAGGCTGCACAAATTTGATCTACATGGGAGGTGTGCCAGGAGGAAACCTTTGCTGTCCAGAAAGAACATCAGGGCAAGACTAAAGTTTGCCAATGAACACCTAGGCAAAGACCAGCACTTCTGGAACAATGTGCTCTGGACAGATGAGTCAAAGGTAGAGCTATTTGGCCACAGTTCCAGAAGACATCATTGGCGAAAACCAAAGACAGCATTTGACCACAAGAACCTGATACCAACTGTAAAGCATGGTGGTGGAAATATTATGGTTTGGGGCAGCTTTGCTGCATCAGGGTCTGGGCAGCTCACCATCATAGAATCCACGATGAATTCTTCATTGTACCAGAGGGTGCTTGAGGATAATGTGAGGCCATCTGTCAGAAAGTTGAAGCTCAACCGAAGGTGGACCTTGCAACATGACAATGACCCGAAACATACCAGTAAATCCACCAAGGAATGGCTGAAAAGAAAGAAATGGAGGGTTCTGGAATGGCCAAGTCAAAGCCTGGATCTAAATCCCATTGAGATGTTGTGGGGGGATTTGAAACGAGCTGTGCATGCAAGAAACCCCTCAAACATCGCACAGCTGAAAGAATTCTGCATGGAGGAGTGGGCAAAAATTTCTCTCAGTCGATGTCAGAGACTGGTAGACAGTTATTAGAAACGCCTAGTTGAGGTTGTTTCTGCCAAAGGGGGCAATACCACCTATTCGAGCCAAGGGTGTACTTACTTTTTCACATGCGAAATTTGCATTTATGTTTATTTAAATTGTACAATGGACTACAAAATGTAAATGTTTCATGATATTTGTTATATTATATCACCTTTATCTTTCAATATTGTTGAAATGAAGATCAAATAGCTGTATGTTGAAATATGTTGAAAAAGTCAAAACTTTACATGGGGTGTACTTACTTTTTCACATGACTGTATATATTGTTGAATTTGCCAATATTGTTGAATTTCCTGTTGCGGGCAACGTATGATGTGCTTCCGTCACCAGTAAACTTGAGATTGTGGGGGTTGTTGCAGGAGGAGAGATGTTATTTGTGTGGAGGTGTGGGAACGGTGCAGCATGCACTGAGTGCATGTTCAGTAGCATTGGCAGCAGGACAATACAGGTGGCGACATGATCAGGTGCTGGTGGTGGTGTTGCAGATGGTGCAACAAGAGGTGCTGAGGTCGAGAGAGAGAAGAGAAGAGTGGAGAAGGAGACTGATGGGGGTGAGGTGTGGTTTGTCAAGGAGGGCCAAGTGGTAAGAGGTGGAAAGAGGAGGAGGTGGAAAGCAAGAGGGCTGTCAGATGCTTGTGATTGGCAGGTGGTGGCAGACCTAAAGCCACAATTGGTATTCCCAGCAGAGATCTGTGTGACAAGGTTGCGGCCTGACATTGTCATTTGGTCAGGTGCAACAAGACAGGTCATCTTAGGGGAATTGTCTGTACCTTGGGAAGAGAACATGGTGAGGTGCACGAGGGGAAGAGAGGAAAGTACAGTGAGCTGGAGGCAGAGTGCCGGGAGAAGGGTTGGCGAGTTTCGTGTCAGCCATTTGAGGTGGGGTGCAGAGGGTATATTGGCAATTCCTTTTCTGCATTTTTGCTCGGCTTGGAGTCTGTGGGACAGAAAGAAGGAGGATGTGTGACAAGGTGGCCCCGTTTGCCTTGGAAGGCTCATTTTGGATACGGAGGAAGTTTATGGAGGCACATCGAACGGTGTAGGTTGAGGTTACGGAATAGAAATGGAGGTGTGTGTGTGTGTGTGTGTGTGTGTGTGTGTGTGTGTGTGTGTTGCAGGAGTGGGCCATGAGTGGGTGTGGTTTTGCATGAATGGTTTTGCATGTTTGCATGAGTGGTGCATGTTGGTAAGGGTAGGTGGTTGGTTGGTGTGGTATATATATATATATATATATATATATATATATATATATATTTGTTACTATTATTATGTTACGTGATCCTCCCCGACCCCCTGGTCATGGTGTACCTCCAAGCCCCGAAAGGAGTCACGGCAGAAAAATATGTTATCCTGTGTCAAAAAGCAATGGTGAAACCGCACCAATTGCAAATAATACAAACACAAATAATACAAACAAATATTGCATTAAAAATCACACAAGAATAACAGTACAATAATAATAGGAATCAAGAGTACAATCAATATATCTCCTATGATGGTACCATCAGCTATTACAAGGTAACTCACTGTGCTCCAAGTGAGTGGAAAAAGAACATTCCCCAATGTCTCTATATTCCCGACTTCGAGCTCAGAGCCGATCCCCTCCAGTGATCAATGGAACGATGTCGAATCAAAACCAGAATCTCGTTCAGATGACAGGCACAGTCACGCTGCCCAAAACGGCACAAAGGCGCCCGCGGCCAAAGCGGAGAAAAGGGTCAAGTGGTTAAAGCGGCACAAAGGCGCACTCACGGCGACTGGGAAATCCAAAGGCGTCCTCCAGGTATGAACTTTCACTGTTCACAGTCGGCGAGCCGCAAAGTAATCGTCAAAAGCCTCGGTGCACACACACACCACAGATACGTCTGAAAGCGGTGGAAACGGTTGACGAAGCAAGGAAAGTTTGCTCGACGCGCGGAGCGTGCAAGTCAAAATGGCCGATGGCTCGTTCTCGAGTCGCAACGACCCGGCGATGATTCTTCGGAATCTAACGCCAAACCTGGCATGCAAGATGATCAGTCACAGCGATAACCACTTTATCGCAGGAATCCTTTTTCCCCAGGAAATCCAAAGTACGTAACTCTTGCTTGACAACGTTCGATCCAGACCGCAAAGCAACCAGCTTCTTCTCCGACTATTTCGCTCCGCCCTCTTTTTCTTCTCCTTCCGCTGCGTCGTCGTCCGGTTCCGGTTTCATTTAAAACATTAACCTTTTTACCTTTTGACAAAAATAACCGTCATTTCCCTCAAACCACAATAATAATAATACATGGAACCAGAAATGTTTCAAGTGGATCAAAACCACAACAACGGAAGTGATGAATCCGTAATACTTCCCCCCCTCAAGAAAGAACGTTTGAACATAGTGAAAACTTTCTTTGTTGGCAAAACTCTTCCAACAAACAAAAGTAATCTCACACCCAAATCATCAATTCCCGTGAGCCAATAATCAATATTTCCCAAGAATAAAGCAATAAAACTTCAAACAACCTACAGAGAATTCCAAAGTTAGTTCACTCTGGACAAATCATCAGTAACGACATTGTCCCTGCCCTTTACATGCTCAATTTCCCAGTTGAACTCCTGCAAAGCCAAACTCCATCTCATCAACCTCTAATTTTATTTTTCATTTTTTTGAATGAAGGTTAAGGTGGTGTGATCAAAAATCCAAAGTCAAGCAAATCTATCGCACTTTTTTAGGGAGGCCGAGCTGAGAGCCAGGTTTCATGGTGGTTGGGTGGTAAGGCCTGGAAGTATTCACTACATGGACGCTTTTAGGAACGTGGAGTTCACGGATAATCCGTGTAGGAATCTTCGCTCGGCTGCTCCACAGCATTCAGTGCTTCAAACTCTTCCTAACTTTCATAATAATCACGGTTGGAACGCTTGTCGCTGTAGTCACGTGAATAGCAGTCTCCTTCTCGGCCACTACCCTGATAATTATCCCTTCGGGAGCTGCCGTAACTCTGGGAGCCATAGCCACCCCTGAAACTACCTCCACATTTTCCTCCTCTGTAGCCCCCTCGACGCCTATGGCCTGCCTTCTCTACTGTTGTGGTCCGACCATCCAAATCCTTGCCATCCGAATCCTTTTCTGCATCTTTGGCGTCCTTTGTGTTTTCAAATGTGACAAAGCCAAACCGTCTTGACTTTTGTGTCTCCTTGTCTTTTATCAGCAGCACTTCCAAGAGCGGTCCATATTTGCCGAAGACAGCGTCCAGAACAACTTCCCTTGTGTTGAAGTTCAGTCCACCTATAAAGAGCTTGCCAGCATTGCCTCCATCCCTGACTTGTGTGAGCTGACACTTAGTTTCAGGGTACTTCCTCTTCTCTTCAGGGCGCTTCCTACCCATAGCACGAGTCGCGGTACAGGATGGAAATATACCCGGAATCTCCTGCTCTAACTGTGCAGTGTTATTTTCCATACTAGGCTTTTCAACAAACATCGGGTTACCAGAAACCTGACCACCTGCCAAATCATTCCCGATAACAAAAGATACTCCCTCTACAGGAAGAGTGGCTTGTAAACCTACGGTGACCGGTCCTGACACCAAATCAGACTGCAAATGGTTGACATGAAGTGGGGCTTTAACATAGCCACCAACCCCCTGTAAACGAACACTGACACCAGTTGCCGTCTTCTCTGACAATGGCAAAATGCCCTCAAGCATCAAAGATTGATGTGCTCCTGTGTCCCTCAATACCCTAACAGGCCTCTGGTTCGTTAAGTCTCCATCCAGTGACACAAACCCCTCTGAAATAAATGGTTTGTAACCCTCTTGAACAAGGTCGTTCTGTGATGCCGTAACTTTGGCACGGGAACCCTCACAAGGCTCTGTTCTCCAAGGACGATTCCTCACATTTGCCAATGCATTCGGAGTTGTACTAGTCTGACTCCGCTCTTGATTTTTCCTTTCCAGAGCATAACATTGGGATATCAAGTGTCCAGGTTTCTTGCAAAAAGCGCAAGTAGGCCTGGAGGAGAAACTCGTGGTCTGTCTCGAGCCCCCCGGAAGATAAGTCTGTCTTGGAACTGTCGCCTTCTGATCCCTAAAAGTGGCGGTATCAGAGTTGTCCTCATAGTCATCTCTGGGCCGCCCCCATGAATTTTCGTTCTCCGCACCGGATGTACCATAACTCCCCTGGTGAACTCTAGGCGGGAAGTTAGGTTTGTGGAACCCCATCCTGTGTGTCAAGGCATAGTCATCTGCCACGGTTGCTGCCTCATACAACTCTGGTACCTTCTTTTCCTCCAGATGTACTTTATTGTCCTCGTGGACACATTGTTTGAATTCCTCCACCAAGATCAATTGTCGCAACAGTTTTAAGTCTTTCCCAACCCCTTTCGAATCACACCACCGATCAAACATGGTTTCTTTCATTCTGGCAAACTCCACATGGGTCTCACTCTCCCTCTTCCTGGCGTTCCGGAATTTTTGCCGGTAAGCTTCAGGGACCAATTCATAGGCCTTGAGAATGGTTTTCTTCACTATCTCATAATCTGCACATTGGTCAATCGGTAAAGCCGAAAATATATCTTGAGCTTTACCCACCAGAACACTTGGCACTAACATAGTCCAGGACTCCACAGGCCATTTTAGCATTTGAGCCACTTTCTCAAAGTGTAACAAAAACTTGGTTTGGATGAATCCGCAACAATTATTTCTTATTTTGTGTATGTGAGTGAGTGAGTGGGTAAGGGTGTGTGTTTTTGCAAGAAATGAATTTTTGCATGAGTGTGTGTGTTTTTGTATGTTGAGTGGTGTATGTTGTAAGGGTAGGTGATTGGTTGGTGTTGTGTGTGTATGTGTGTGGATGTGTGTGTATGAATGATCTGGTGTGTTTTGTTGGTGAGTGGTGAAGGGTATAAAGGTGGGTGTTTGAGTGTTCCACCATGTTTGTTTGGTGCTGTGGATTCTAGATGTGGAGGTGTTGCTGTTGTAGTCTGTGTTCGCATTGGCTGGGGGTGGGGGTATGTACGCATCCAGGTGTAGTTGCTGCATGTGGATGTGTATGTGCCCCTGCTGGCCCACTGTAGCTGACCGAATCGAGGTTGAAGGGCCGAAACGGGATGATGCTGAGGACCTCGACTGAGGACCCGGTCAGTGCGGCACACTTGTGACGAGGTGTGTTTTGAACATATATATATATATATATATATATATATATATATATATATATATATATATATATGTACATATATATATGTATATATATATATATATATATATATATATATATATATATATGTATATATATATATATATATATATATATATATATATATATATATATATATATATATATATATATTGTTACGGACACGACTTAGATGTTGCTTGACCGAGCGGAATGGCCGCCGTGTTCGCACAGTTTACCCGATTACACTCGAACGTTGGCCAAATCGCGCTATGCTAAATCAATGAAGGAAAGGACACAACGGCTGGGATTAAGGCAACGACACAAGGGGTACAGTTCTTAAGACCTCCGGAGGAGGATATAATATTGGCTATGCAGAACGGTTAGATTACACGGCAAGAGGTAAAGCACAGCAAGATGGGCACTTAGACACAATCTTATCTTATTCCCGACAGACCACAGACAAACGGGACAAGACTGACTTACACGGGGATTGATGGCAGGGAAGGGCAGGCAGTCGATAGCTCAAGGTGCACCTTGGCTCAGGGGCAGAATCGACCCGGTCCGGTCCAGAGATGCGGGGAGGTATTTCTCAGCGCTAGGAGGTGGCGTCCTTTCTTCTCCAAGCTGAGGCGCATCTGACGTCACCTCCCTCTTCCTGCGCATGTCCAGCGGGGCGTGACACGCCCTCGGCTCGTTAGCTCCGCCCCAGATGGAAACGGTCCGCCGCTTCTTATTGGGTGCGGGGGGTTACCGGGCTCCGCCCTTGACGAGGAGCTGACAGTGAGCCCCTGCGTGGTAACCCCATCGGAGCACATGTTCAATGGCGGCTAACCAAGCCGGAGTGAGGACGCACACTCCCCGCGCCGCCGCCGCTGTTGTTGTTGTTGTGGTTGTAGTTCCATGAGGAAGAGCTGCGGGGAGGTATTGGGAGGTCCTAAACTTTCTAACGGTGCCATACAATCACATTCTGGTGCAACGAAGAGTCAGAATTAATGGAAACGAGTCCTTAACTGACATAGACTAAGAATAACTAGCAAGATGTCCTATAGTTGTCTACATGAGATGCGGTGAACCTGGGTGCGACATTTAATGGGGGAAATAGGGGAAGGTCGGTTCTACAGAGTGTTGTTTACAGGAAATGGGACTAGGGAATGGGGGATTGGGGATAGTTGGGAAGTATTGGGGAAATAGGGGAATATTTACAAGCGGATATGGATGGAGGCCAAATCCCATATCCGCAACATTGCACCCTTCTCTACCTCGGGGCGTCCCGACCCGATAAATTTTTACCTACGTTAGTGTGGCACTCAGATGTAGTTCCCTCTACTATTAACTCAACCCTGAGTGCGACAGCTTTACAGATGTTCACAAATGAGTAAATATGTCCCCCTGCGATGTTGCACCCTTCTCCTCACAGAAACACACCCACAGGATAACCGAATCGCGGAAAGAATCCTCAAACTAAACATACAGCCGGTAGGGAGCATTATTTACACAAGACTACACTGATATTTACACTACGATCCAGGACCTGTTTTTGGAGGAACACATGCAGATGTTATGCATAGAGAGAGCACGCATGCCAGCATCGATACACCAACCCACGAGTGCTCTGTGGCCCTACGGCCTTTAATAATGTGCAGAGCACCCCATCCAAGCACCACAAGCACCACCCCATCATGTACAGTCAGCACCATCCGGTGCACCAATAAAGTGTTCAATAATCACCGGTGGTGTCGCAGCCGGCCGATGTTCTGCCGCTGGTCTTGCCTTGGAGCCCACTTGGTGTTCTGGCTTCCTTCAAAAATAAAGAAAGGCGCCAACCGCGTCCATTTCTAAATTGTGGCCGTCAGGGGGGCCAACTATAAGTGGTTCACCTGTATGACATAGGTGCCACGTTGACCCAGAGGTCCATCAACGGGTGGTGCTTGGCCGCAAAAGAACTGCGGTCCATGGTGGGCGGCCACAAAAATTGCGGTCCATATGGTGTATCGATCCAGGCAGCAAGCAGCGAAAGTACAGGCCCACAACTGCGGAGCCAGCACCTCTCTCTCCTCTCTCTCTGCCCCAAAGCCAGATCCTCGGAGGTGGGAGACAAAAGAAGAAGACAAGTGAGTAAGGTGGTAAGGGCGCAAAAGTGCACGCAATACCAGGTAATGCACACTGGGGGCACATGGGAACCAGGTGAGACAGGTACGTTCCTACCGTACGCCCCCCCCCCCCACCAGGTAACCTACATTGCCCCTCCCTTACCCCTTACTGTATCCACAAAACACAACACTACCCATAAACATCTACTTTACACATCAACAAACGTCTCTACTGTCTTCCCCGTTCCTCCCATAAACCAAATTCGTCTTCTCTCCCTCCTAACCAATCAAATTTGCCATTTCCAACTCTCATCAAAATTTGCCATCTCCAACTCAACATCAAAATTTGCCATCACCAATTCATCATCAGTCCCTCCTAAGGAGGGAGAGATGGAATCACCCCAATGTCTCATCCACGTCGTGATGCGTCTCACCAATCCACACAGCAATTCTCATTTCCTGCACACAGAACGAAGAAACACAGGTGTGGAGTCATCATCACCACAGGTAAGTGGCTGCGTATGGTGCGACAGGTTCATCACTCCTAACTATTTCCTAAATGACTTTAACAACTTTACATTACCCGGGGTCTTTCCCTGCCAATCCATTGGCCAACTTACACTATGGGTTCTAAAAACCAATTCCCATTGACCAAACTGTGGTGCCTCTCAATTTGGGGTCTCACTCCCCCGATTCATCTCCCGGTGCCTTCGCACAATTTCTGGGCTGTGACGTGTAGCTCTCCCAGCAGGTCTACCCACCTGCACACCTCCACCACTGTAGTTGCCACCCAAGCTTACCTGCTCCTCACCCTAACCTAACTAACTGGGGAAGGCCCTCTCGCACTCTCACCCCCTCAGTGCCCTCTCTGGCACGGGCTGCCTGATCCACACCCGGGATCCTCAGGCACCCACTGACACTAACGGCTCCCAGAGCCCACCTGCGGCCTCACCTGGCTGACATCCTCACAGTGGTGGAGTGCCCAAACCAACTACACACACTAACAGGCTACACGCCCAGCCATTTCCACAACACTAATGCACCCATCCAAATACCATTCTGTCACCCGCACCACAGATGCCAATATCCAACCACAATTTACCTATACCCTCTACCTAACACTTACACTACCCGTCCCGGGTACTCGTGAAAGGGGTCCACTCTTCCCCCATCCACACCTTCGCACCCTGCACACCACTCTGTACCACTTACTCCAACTCTCTCCACACCACTCATTCCAATACTCCATGTATTCCACACACCTGTACTTGCACACCTGTGCTCTCACACCTGGTGCCACCTGCACCCTTCTCTCCCCAAGCGCATTCGCGCTGATCCACAACAATCACTACTCCCTCACTGCTGCACACACCTGTCCAGTTCTCACACAGCATCATCTCATCTAACTACTCCCCTCTGAAACTTGCGCTTCCCAGTCGTCCCTTTAAACTATTGCGCTCCCACGTCATTATAATCCACCCTAATCTACCTGCATCCCCACTACAGGTATCAGTCACTAACCAACCTTAACGTCACCTAATGTCATCTTCGCTAGATCCCTATCAATATCCTAACCCACCCGGGCTAGTTTTCACTGCCATACACCCCATAAACTATAGCGCATTTGCCCCCCGTTTGTGAAGGATGACAGAGTTGCCATCCCACCACATCGGGCATCTCCCACTACCAATTTTGCACATCAAATTTCAACAAATCAAAAATTTGCCAATCACTACCCATCATCTGCCAATCATTACTGCCAATCCTTTGCCAATCATCAAATTTTGTTTTTCTAATTTCGGGGCCAAAACACTATCCTCGTCATTACAGTCTACTTATTAATGCCTCTCGGTGCGCCAATTCACCTCTACTGCTCGGCTTCGTACAGCCAAGCCATGCATGCGGGTTGTTCGGTGCCAGCGGCTGGATACGTCCCGCATTCGGTGCAGGGAAGGAGGTTTACCCGGGCCGAGATCCCACGCACCACCTCGGCGCGGAGCCATCCAATTGCCCGATCTCAACCTGCCGGCACGTCTCAATAGAAAGTGGTCGCCATGACGACCCTTCCTATCGGGCTGCCCGCTCCGCCTCGTGGAGCCCGGACGCGGCCGTTCCAAGCGAGGCACAGCGTGGATCGCGTACGGCGGTTCTTTCGAAACCGCCGTGGTTCGGATCCCCGCTGGTCCTCGCGGCACGCGAAGCTGCCCGACGCGCACCGAGGGCCCGATTCAGATATAAGTCGTTCTAACCTCTACCCCGGTTACCGTCGATGCTTCACCTGCATGCTTACATGCATACGCTACCCCTTTCTTGCTCATACATCCAGCCGTTTCCATGCTCCTCGTCGTACCTTCTCTAACACACCTAGGTACACTCATTCCACTCCCAGCCTTGGTCACACACCTGACCACCGAACACTTTGGCACACATTCGTTGGTCGCACACCTCACCAACACACCTCTTCGCGCCCCCTCCTCGGTCACCTCCTCTGTGACAATCACAGGTGTGCTCTCACCCGCACACCCAACCACGTGCCTCACTACCAATTCCAGCGTGCATTCCCACACACGCTCTACCATTCCAGGTGTGCTTCCTTTCTCACCTGTCACCACCAACTCACGCTCCGTGTCACTCGTACTACTCTCACCTCCATTTTTGACAGCGCACTCACCCTTACTCTTGACAGCGCACTCTTTCCTCATGCACCCGTCCGTTACACACCTCTCTCGCGCACACTCTTGCGCACACTCTCCCGTCACACCCTCTGTAACACTCACCACAGGCGTGCATTCCTCCTTGCCTTTGACAGCACACTCTTTCCCCATGCGCCTGTCCGTCACACACCTTTCTCGCGCACACTCTTGCGCACACTCTCCCGTCACACCCTCTGTAACACTTACCACACCGCGCTTCCATGTGCTCCCTCGCACACACGCTACTACCGACTCACTCTCGCCAGCACCCTCACTCCTTGGCACGCACTTTTTCCTCACACACCCCAGAGTCGGACTTTCTCGCACACCTCCTTTTTCGCACACCAGACCTGTCGCACACTTCACCAACGGCCTCTCACGAACACCCGGGTCCATCTCGACCCCCAAGCTTCTTAAATCACCTGGCGCATCATACGCACGACCATATTGGTCACCACTTACACCGGGTCCTCTTCCTCTTCGCTTCTCCTCCATCACCTGCGAATCCCTAATCCGGTTAATGAGCACATCATCACGATCCAAACACAGACTTTGGACCAATTCTTTTACCTCCTCTTTTATCTCTTTCTTATCCCCTCTCCGTCGCTTCTTAATTTCGCTCACCCCTTCTTCCACTTCTTCTAATTTCTGCTTCACCTCTTTTATTTCCCGGTACGTCTCCTCAAGCTCGTCCTCCAAAGCTACCTTGACCGTTTCCATGTGCGTCCTCACCTGCCGGTCCTTCGTCTCCATTACCTCTGTCACCTCGTCCAACCTCGTTGTCAGTCCCTCACGTACCATCTGACATTGCCTCTGTGTCGCTACCAAGTCATTTTTTAGGTCATTTTGTGTCGCTTTTAACCCTCCTATTATCCCTGTGTTCTTCTTTACCTGGTCCATTAGTTCTTTTTGGCCCTCCGTCAGCTGTTCCACTCCCAGCGTCAACTCCTCTATACCACCTTGCAATTTTACAGTCCCCTTTCTCACCTCCTTCTCCATGCGCTCCTTACAGTGCCTCACCTCCTCGCGCACTCCTCCAACCTCCTCACTCACCCCTCTTCTGATCTCTTCTCCCATCACTTGCATCTCCTGCCCAGATGCCACCCTCATCTGCTCCATTTCCTCCCTGTGAGCATCCAGTTTAGTTTCTACCCCCATTCTGACCCCCTCTATCTGCTGCCCCATTTGTTTTACTTCCCTTTCCGCTTGGTCCCTCATGTCCCTCAATTTGCCTTCCATCCTGTTTTCTAACCCCTCTAACCCCTTTTTCATCCCTTCCATTTGATTCTCCTGAACGGCCATTCTGTTTTCTACCCCCATTAACCCCTCCTGTATTTCCCCTAATCTATTGTCTAATCCCTCTATTCTACTCCCTAACCCTCCGATCTGGGCCCCCATGTCCTCCCTCAATTTCTCGCTATTGGACCCCATCCTTAACCGTTGGCTATTGGCCCCCATGTCCTCCCTCAATTTCTCGCTATTGGACCCCATTTGGCCCTCCAATCGCTCACCCTGAGCATCCATCCGGTTCCCCATTTGTCCCATACTGCTTTTCAAACCTCTAATTTGGTCTCCCAATTGCTCACTATTCTTTTCCATAAGGGCCGTCATTTGCATCATAAAAAGGTTCAAATCCACCGGTGGCGCTACTACGGTCGCGGGCGCCGTGGCCATGTGCGAGGCGCCATTTTGCGCGCCCGTAACCTCGTGCGCGACGACGCTATTTTGCGAGCCTGCCACCCTCACTGCTTCGCTCTCCTCTTGTCCCTCAATTTGGTCCTGGATCGAACCTGCCTCACTCTCCTCTACCGGAACCCAGCCGTCTTGATCTGCCATAGCGCGACTTTCAAAATTCGGGTTTTTATTTTTGTAAAACACAATCAAATTTCGCCGTTATAATTTCGAGCGCGTGAAACGCGCTTCGGGTCCAATCTCACTCCTCGACACCAATTGTTACTCTAATAGTACAATTGGTGTTCCAAAATTTGGGCCTAACAAATTTAGTCCCAGGTCCGAATCCAACTCCTGACAACCAATTGTTACGGACACGACTTAGATGTTGCTTGACCGAGCGGAATGGCCGCCGTGTTCGCACAGTTTACCCGATTACACTCGAACGTTGGCCGAATCGCGCTATGCTAAATCAATGAAGGAAAGGACACAATGGCTGGGATTAAGGCAACGACACAAGGGGTACAGTTCTCAAGACCTCTGGAGGAGGATATAATATTGGTTATGCAGAACGGTTAGATTACACGGCAAGAGGTAAAGCACAGCAAGATGGGCACTTAGACACAGTCTTATCTTATTCCCGACAGACCACAGACAAACGGGACAAGACTGACTTACACGGGGATTGATGGCAGGGAAGGGCAGGCAGTCGATAGCTCAAGGTGCACCTTGGCTCAGGGGCAGAATCGACCCGGTCCGGTCCAGAGATGCGGGGAGGTATTTCTCAGCGCTAGGAGGTGGCGTCCTTTCTTCTCCAAGCTGAGGCGCATCTGACGTCACCTCCCTCTTCCTGCGCATGTCCAGCGGGGAGTGACACGCCCTCGGCTCGTTAGCTCCGCCCAGATGGAATCGGTCCGCCGCTTCTTATTGGGTGCGGGGGGTTACCGGGCTCCGCTCTTGACGAGGAGCTGACAGTGAGCCCCTGCTTGGTAACCCCGTCGGAGCACATGTTCAATGGCGGCTAACCAAGCCGGAGTGAGGACGCACACTCCCCGCACCGCCGCCGCTGTTGTTGTTGTTGTGGTTGTAGTTCCATGAGGAAGAGCTGCGGGGAGGTATTGGGAGGTCCTAAACTTTTTAACGGTGCCATACAATCACATTCTGGTGCAACGAAGAGTCAGAATTAATGGAAACGAGTCCTTAACTGACATAGACTAAGAATAACTCGCAAGATGTCCTATAGTTGTCTACGTGAGATGCGGTGAACCTGGGTGCGACATTTAATGGGGGAAATAGGGGAAGTTCGGTTCTACAGAGTGTTGTTTAGAGAAAATGGGACTAGGGAATGGGGGATTGGGGATAGTTGGGAAGTATTGGGGAAATAGGGGAATATTTACAAGCGGATACGGATGGAGGCCAAATCCCATATCCGCAACAATATATATATATATATATATATATATATATATATATATATATATATATATATATATATATATATATATATATATTGTTTTGGTTTTGAGTTTGTACAATAAAGGTTAAATTTCCCCCTCATAGTTTAGTCACACAACAACATGTAGCCTCGCGATAGTTCAGTTATTTCTTAGTATGTGTGAGCATAGTCCATTTCCTGTGTTAGTTTTGCATTGAGTAGAATAATGAGAGTATGTCCTTCATTGCCTTATGCCGCCTCCATTGCCTTATGCCGCCTTACGCCTCCTTATGCCGCCATTGGCTTTTGGCGCAAATTAATACGAGGCAGGCCTGGCAAATCAAGGCAAGACCAAATGAGGGCGGCGGAGAAGCTGACGGTAAGCGTGAGCCGCCAATCAGGGCTCAAAGGGAGTGGCTGCGGCACTGCGTCACAGGGTGTGGTTGGAACATTTGAGAAGGCTAAGGGCGTGGCAATAAAACCCGTTGCGCGAAGCCCCCACCAGGAGTTCTGCGAGAGGGGAGCTGCAGCAGTTCTGCAAGAGGGGAGCTGCACTAAGTTCTGGGAGAGTCAGTTATGAGCTCGGGGTTTTGTTGAGAGTTGAGAGTTATGAGCTCGTGGTGTGCAGTTCTGCGAAGGGAGGCACTTGACTAAGTTCTGAGAGAGTTACGAATTCTGAGAGGAGACGCGCATGAACCAGCTATAAGCGCTCTTACCAAATTGGACGCTCGGTTGAGCTTGAGGCCGAGCCTCTATTGGGTTACGCGAGTGATAGCGCGCCGGTAACTCAACACGCTGTGGAAAACCACCTGCCTGCTGCCCTTTGTCCGAGAGACACGCTACAAGGGTCCCTTCCACCACCTGCTCGCCTTCATCGCGGGACGTGCTGTGACCGTGGAGAGCCACGCCAGGTGAAGCCGTTCCTGGACGATCAAGGCAGCACGTGAACACCATCCTACCTGCATTTCCTCTTTGTGAGTGTGATCGGGCCCATGTCTGGGGTTAATATAAGACTGATTAAGGCTGCTCTGTGTCTCTCTGCTTTCTACCGACTTGTACATACTTGTGTAGATAATAATTAAATGGTGTTCTTCCTTTATTCGACTGTCTCGTGTTTTCCATCATTGACTAAGCGTGGTACGAATAGAACCGCTCGAATCGGGTTCCAATACCAACGGTAACTGCATGGACCACGTGGTACGCAATCCGCTCGGTGCACCCAAATTACACGTGGCTCGTGCGAGGCTTGATTCCCCGCTTCCGTGGCGGCGCAGGTAATTAGGTACGTGCGAGACTTGTCCCGAAACCCTACCTTGCATTTGCGCAGGAGGGGCGTTTCAAGTCTCGGTTACGCCGGCCCAGAAAGAACAAGGGGCTTAATCTCCCCTTGGTAAGGGTAGGAAGGGCGGCGGAAAACCATAACATTTGGTAGTCAGGAGAGGGGAACCCTGGACAAAATTTTGGACACCATATTGTACCTATTGGCCGTAACATTTGGTGTCCGGGAGTGAGATTGGACCTGGAGTGCGCTTCATGCACTCAAAATTACGAGTGGACGAAATTTAGTTTTTTAAACCAAATTTGTATTCATACCATGGCTAGCCAAGGTGGTCGAATGCCGGTTGGGGTAGAAGTAGAAGAAGAGAAATTAATGACTCAGGGCCAGGAGAGACAGTTGGTAGTGGAGGCTGAAAAGGGGGCGGCAGCAGAGGTAGCTGGCGAAGAAAATGGCGGCGCCTCGCAAGTGGCGGCGGAAGCCGAGCCTGCTGTACCAACGAGTTTTGACCTGCAGCAGTTCATGACAATGCCTGGTGTACATGGCAGAGTCAATAAGGTACAGGAAAGAAGAGAGGAGGAACATTTAAAAAATGGGGGATCAATTGGCTAATCAAATGGACGCCATAAAAGAATCCAGGTGTGAAGTGGGAAAAATGATGGCAGAGTCAAAGAAGGACATAAAAAAGCAGGGGAGGAGATAAGGCGCGGGTTGAGCAAGGAGGTCGCAATGGGGCACGACGAGGTGACGCGGTGTGAGGAGCGCGTGGGGGAGTGAGCTTGGGCAGAGCACAGCTAAGTTGACCGGGGGTCTAGAGGAATCGACACGGGGTGTAGAAGAACCGACGATCGGCGAATTGGAAGACGAAATTTTATGGGCGCCGACGGTCGAGGTAGAAAAAGAAATAATTGAAATTGAAGAGACGGGAGAGAAAGTAAATAAATCGCGGGAGAAAGAGATGGGATTTGTACAAAGTCTGTATTTGCACCGTGATGTCGGGTTTGCTAACTCAATAAAAAGTTTGCAGGTGCTGGCGGAAAAGGAGGTCCCCAAGGTGAGTAGAAGTAATGGCGCGAATGTGTTTGGCGCGAAAGGGTTTTTGGCGCGCTTGGGACCGAGACGAAGCCCGGGCGATCGCGGAAGGTCCATTGTGTGATGTATGAGGGCGACTGGTGCGCGTGTGAGAGAAAGGTGTGCACCGGAGCGCGAGTGTGTGCGAGAAAAGTGTATGACGGAATGTGCACGAGAAGAGTGTGTAGAGAAAAAGTGTGCGATGATTGGGTGTGCAACAGGAGAGTGTACACCCGTGGGTGTTACAGAGTGTGTAATGGAAGAGTGTGCACCAGGGTGTGTGCGAGGGTGTGTGATGGCCGATTGTGTTATGGAATGTGTAACAGAAAAGTGTGTGATAAAGGAGTGTGTGGAGGAAAAGTGTGTAATGATGTGTGTGAGGGGCATGAGTGCGCCTGGGTGGTGTGCACCTGAGTGTGTAAGAGAAGGGTGTGCACAGGAGAGTGCAGTAACGGAGTGTATGGAAGGCGCAGGGATGCCTGGGTGTGCGAGTGAGGAGTGGGTTGCGAGGTGTGAGAACGTGGCTCAAGCATCGACACCGACCGGGGTAGCGTTTAGCGTGACAGATAGCCGACGTAAGCCCTCGGTGAGTTGTGTGCAGCAGGGACCGGCCGGGATCGGTGCTGCGGCGGTTTCACAAGGACCGCCGTGCACGACCCGTGCCGGCCCCCGCCCTGTATGGTTGGTGCCGCGCCGTGGCGGCAAAGGCAATCGGCAAGGTTCAAGGGGAGGTAGGAGATTTCAGAGCCGCGCACCTTTGCGGGTGCGGTGCTCCGACCGTGGGCGTTTGGGTCGCCGTGCGTGGGACCGCGAGGCCCCGCGCCAAGATGGGCCCCTGCACCTCGGCCCATCCATGCCTCCTCCCCTGGATCGAAAATGCCGGACGGACATCCCATACAAGAGACAAACCAACCGCATGGATCGCTCGGCCTTTCGAAGCCGAGCCGTGATGACAATGTATTCCCACACGGAGAGGCTCAAGTGTAGCGGACTGATGAGGATAGTGTACCCCGCATGGGGAATGGTAGTGTTACCATTCCTCACATCAGGGCTCATGAGCATTAGAATAGGGGGATGGCAGAGTTAGGCACATGGGGGTGCCAGCGATGGTTACCTCCATGTGGCACCGAAGCTAGCCGAGGGAGGGCTAGGATAATGTTAGGGAATTAGAAGAACTTAGGGACATGAGATATAAGTAGTGACATTGTACCTGTAGTGGGGATGTAGGTAGTTTAGATGGATGTTAATGACGAAGGGAGTGCTTAGTGTAAAGGGAAGACGGGGAAGCACGAGTTTTAGGGGAAAAGCAGTTAGTTAGATGATGCTGTGTGTGTGAGGAATTGTGTTGAGTAAAAGGAATTGTGTTTGAGGTGTGCGAGGAAAAAGGTGTGAGCACAAAAGGTGTGCCAGATATTTGGTGTGTGAAAGTAATAGTGTGAATTGACTTGCATGGTGTGCAAGACGAGAGGTGTGTGAGCACAAAAGGTGTGCGAGGAAAGTAGTGTGTGAGAATATTTGGTCTGGAATGCTTGGTGTGGAATAAAAGGTGTGGAATGCATGGTGCGAAGGAGTGATGGGGGGAGATTGAACCCATTCATGGATGCCCGGGGTGGGTAGTGTAAAGCCAGGTAGAGGGCTTAGGTAAATTGTTTGGATATTGACACCTGTGATGCAGGTAGTGTTACGTGCTCCTCCCCGACCCCCTGGTCACGGTGTACCTCCGAGCCCCGAGAGGAGTCACAGCAGAAAAATGTGTTCTTCTGTGTGTCAAAGATCAATGGAGAAGCCACCCCAATTGTTACTCACAAACAAATATTGTATTAAGATCACACAAGAATAACAGTACAACATCAATAGTATTCAAAAGTACAATCAATATGTCCTATGATGGTACCATCAGTTTTGTAATATATAACTCACTGTGCTCCAAGTGAGTGAAACAAGAACAATCCCCAATGTCTCTTATTCCCGGCTTCAAGATGAAGTTGATTCGCTCCAGCGATCGCGAGAACGATGTCCAATCGAGACCAGAATCCCGTGCAGATGGCAAGTGCAGTCACACCGCCGAAGCTGTACAAAGGCGCCCTCAAGGCGACTGGGAAATCCAAAGGCGCCCTACAGGTGACTGAGAGATCACACCCTCGGGTATGGACGAAGTAACCTTCAAAAAGCCACGTCACACACACGCCCCAGATCGACATCTGACTGCGGTGAAAATGTTCGAAAAGAAACGAAACCGCAAGTGAAGCACAAGTCCTGCACGAGTCAAACTGGCCAATGGCCCGGTCTCGTGGCGCACGGCACGGCGATGATTCTCTCCTGAATCGATAGCAAAACCTGACACGCAGGTTGATCGGTCACAGCGATGACAACTCTGTCGTAGGAATCCCTTTCCCAGAAACCCGAAAGTTCGCTAGTGACTCTTGCTCGCCAATGTTCGCTCCAGACCAAGAAGCAGCTATGCTTCTTGTCCGACTCCACTTGCTCCCCTCTTCTTCCTCCGGTTCCCGATCCGGTTTCCTGTTTCTTTTAACATTAACTTTTTTACCTTTTGAAAACAGCTCATGGACAATAAACCATTTGAAAGCAATAATAGTATATGGAATCAGAAATATGTACAGTGGATGCAAACCACCACAACAGAAGTGACGAATCCGTAACAGTAGTGGCAAAGTAGTGCCTTAGAGGGTGCATGAGTCAGTGAAATGGCTGGGCGTGTGGTTTAATTGGTGCGTATGGTTATTGGGGCACTCCGCCACTGGTAGTTTGTCGGCCAGGTGAGGCCGCAGGTAGGCTCTGGGAGCCAGTTATGGTAGTTGTGAGTTGTTGAGTGGGGCCCGAGGATCCAAAGGAAGGACCCGGGTTGCCGAATGCCAAGGTGGGCATCAGGGGGTAAAGTGCCAGGAGAGGCCTTCCCCAGTTTAGGTAGTCGCAGGAGCAGGTAAGCTCGGGTGGCGACTTCAATGGCGGAGGTGCACAGGTAGGTAGACCTGCTAGTGGAGCCACATGACCCAGCCCCGAAATTGTGCAAGAGCACAGAGTGAAAATTTGAGGGAGTGAGACCCAAATTTCAAGGGCACCGCAGAGTGGGCAATGGGAATTGGGTTTTTAGAACCACATAGTTTAAAGATGGCCGATTGGCAGGGTACGACCCAGGGTAGTGTAAATGAGTTAATGTAACTAGTGTAGTTAGGATGAGAGAAATCCCTTCGCGCCCTCCACAGCCATGCACCGAGGAGGACGAAGCTCCACACCAGGGCCAAGTGAACTGTTTGAGTGTAAGACGCATCATGACGTAAGGAGACATTGTGTTTGTTCCATTCCTTCCTTCCTGGGAGGGATTGGGAGACGAATTTGGCTTAGAGGGGGATATGGGAGACTAGACCTAGGGACGAATATCTAAATACAAGGAAGGGCTAGGGTAGTGTAAGCCGACGTTGGGGGGGTACGAACGGATAGGGACGAGCCTGCTCTGCTCGCTCTTCCGCGCCCCTTGTGCTGCATTACCTTGTTTTGCTGTGTACCTTTGCGCCCTTTCCGCTTTGCTGGTCATGCTTTGTCTCTTCCCCCACCCCAGGACCATTTTGGAGGTGGAGCTGTGCAGCACTATCGACCTGTGCAGTAACCTTTCTGCACCTTGCTACATCTGTGCAGCCGAACTACACAGCATTTGCCTCCGTATCCCTGTGTTGTAACTTTGCTGCACCTGTGCAGCACTTTGCTGCCACAAACACTTTGCTGCACATTATTACACTTATGGACCACAAGTCTTGTGGCCTTGCACCTCTGCTGTGCAGCACCCTGCTGCAAATTCACCTTGCATCTTCGGACCACTTGTTTTGAGTGGCGTCAATGTCACGCAGTCGGACCACCTAAGGTTGGCCCTGCTTGGCAAAGAAAAACAATAAACGCATTTGTTGTGAATTTTTTTATTATGGTGTGCTAGGGACGAGAAGATTTGTAATTTAGTTAGCCCTGAAGAGCAGGAATGGCCTGTATGCCAGTCCAGGGGCAAGCCGGTTTGATATATGCACACAGAAGATGCAAGAAGCAAGATGCAAGAAGCAAGCAGCAAGAGTTGTGAATTTATGATTGTGTTTTGTGTTTTGCTGTGCTTTCTCTCCCCTCCAATCTTCTTTCCAAAAAGGACAGGTCCTGGGTCATAGAGTTGTAAATAAGAATAAGTTTTCTGTGCTTGTATATAAAAATGCTGCCCACCGGCTATATGTTTAGTTTGACAAATTCCGGATTCGGTTAATTGTGGGCGTGATTCTGTTAGAGTAGCGACTCAACGTAATAGGGGGGACATATTTAGTGTTTTAAAACTGTCGTACCCACGGGTTAGAGTAAATGTTAGAGGGAACCACATCTATATGTCACATGTAAAAGTAAAAGTAATTTTCCAGATCATTCTCAAAACCGGTCGTTCCATTTTTGTTGGGTTTGACTCGGGGACGAGTCTGACGAGGGAGAGGGGTAGTGTTGCGGTTTTGAGTTTGTACAATAAAGGTTAAATTTCCCCCTCATAGTTTAGTCACACAACAACATGTAGCCTCGCGATAGGTCAGTTATTTCTTAGTATGTGTGAGCATAGTCCTTTTCCTGTGTTAGTTTTGCGTTGAGTAGAATAATGAGAGTCGGTCCTTCATTGCCTTATGCCGCCTTACGCCTCCTTATGTTGCCTTTGGCTTTTTGGCGCGAATTAACACAAGGCAAACCTGGCAAATCAAGGCAAGACTGAATGAGGGCGGCGGAGAAGCTGACGGTAAGCGTGAGCCGCCAATCAGGGCTCAAAGGGAGTGGCTGCGGCACTGCGTCACAGGGTGTGGTTGGAACATTCGAGAAGGCTAAGGGTGTGGCAATAAAACCAGTTGCGCGAAGCCCCCAGCAGGAGTTCTGCGAGAGGGGAGCTGCAGCAGTTCTGCGAGAGGGGAGCTGCACTAAGTTCTGTGAGAGTCAGTTATGTGCTCGGGTTTTGTTGAGAGTTGAGAGTTATGAGCTCGGGGTGTGCAGTTCTGCGAAGGGAGGCGCTTGACTAAGTTCTGAGAGAGTTACGAGTTCTGAGAGGAGATGCGCATGAACCAGCTATATGCGCTCTTACCAAATTGGATGCTCGGTTGAGCTTGAGGCCGAGCCTCTATTGGTTTACGCGAGTGATAGCGCGTCGGTAACTCAACGCGCTGTGGAAAACCGCCTGCCTGCTGCCCTTTGTTCGAGAGACGCGCTACAAGGGTCCCTTCCACCACCTGCTTGCCTTCATCGCGGGACGTGCTGTGACCGTGGAGAGCCACGCCGTGCGAAGCCGTTCTTGGACTACCAAGGCAGCGCGTGAACACCATCCTACCTGCATTTCCCCTTTGTGAGTGTGATCGGGCCCGTGTCTGGGTTTAATATAAGACTGATTAAGGCTGCTCTGTGTCTCTCTGCTTTCTACCGACTTGTACATACTTGTGTAGATAATAATTAAATCATGTTCTTCCTTTATTCGACCGTCTCATGTTTTCCATCATTGACTAAGCGTGGGACGAATAGAACCGCTCGAATCGGGTTCCAATACCAACGGTAACTGCATGGACCACGTGGTACGCAATCCGCTCGGTGCACCCAAATTACACTTGGCTCGTGCGAGGCTTGATTCCACGCTTCCGTGGCGGCACAGGTATTTAGGTACGTGCGAGACTTGTCCCGAAACCTTACCCTGCGTTTGCCCGGGAGGGGCGTTTCAAGTCTCGGTTACGCCGGCCCAGAAAGAACAAGGGGCTTAATCTCCCCGTGGTAAGGGTAGGAAGGGCGGCGGAAAGCTGTAACATTGTCGTCTGCATTGTACATTGTTGTCTACATTGTAGTCATTGTAGTCTGTCGTC
>NC_136267.1:45435592-45440592 GCF_964187855.1 Myxine glutinosa
TGAACGGCCAGGAATAGCCCGAGCAGCTCGCGGTCGAACGTGCTGTAGTTTAACTCGTTCGGCCGGAGTTGCCGGCTGAAAAAAGCGAGTGGCTGCCAAACCCCGTCCACCCATTGCTCATGGACGGCGCCCACCGCGTAGTTGGAGGCGTCCGTAGTGAGGGCGATGGGCGCGTTGAGCACCGGGTGAGCCAGCAGCGTTGTGTCGGCGAGGGCCCGTTTGGCACTGGCGAAAGCCGCGTCCATGGCCGCGGACCAAACAATGTCATGCTTGGCCGGCTTGCCCCGGAGGGCCTCGTAAAGGGGCCGCATGAGCTGAGCAGAGCGGGGCACGAATCGGTGATAAAAATTCACCATGCCGAGGAACTCTTGGAGGGCCTTGATGGAACGGGGACGCGGGAACGTGGTGATGGCCTCGACCTTGGTCGGCAGCGGCACGGCCCCGGTCTTGGTGATGCGGTGGCCCAAAAAGTCAACGGTCGTCGCGCCGAAGTGGCATTTGACCGGGTTGACAATTAAGCCGTGCTCGCTGAGGCGACCGAACAGTGTTCGGAGGTGGAGGAGGTGCTCGGCGCGGGACGTGCTGGCGACGAGGATGTCGTCCAGATAGACGAAAAGAAACGGCAGGTCGCGCAGCACGCCGTCCATCAAGCGCTGGAACGACTGGGCCGCGTTCTTGAGGCCAAACGGCATCCGCAAAAATTCGAACAAGCCGAACGGCGTGATGACGGCCGTCTTCAGGATGTCGGCCGCCCGGACAGGTACCTGGTGGTAGCCCCGTATCAGGTCAATTTTCGAAAAGATGACCCGTCCCGCCAAACGGGCGGAAAAGTCCTGAATATGCGGGATCGGGTACCTGTCGGGGGTGGTAGCGTCATTGAGACGGCGGTAGTCGCCACACGGGCGCCATCCACCCCCCGGCTTTGGCACGATGTGCAATGGCGAGGCCCACGCGCTATCGGAGCGCCGCACGATGCCGAGGTGCTCCAACGCGTCGAATTCGGCCTTTGCCACGGCGAGCTTGGCTGGGTCGAGGCGGCGGGCCCTGGCGTAGACCGGCGGGCCCGTAGTGGGTATGTGGTGCTCGATCCCGTGCCGCACCGCGACGGCCGAAAACGTCGGCCGCGTGAGGGCCGGGAATTCCACGAGCAGGCGAGCGAACTCGTTCGTTGCCGGGAGGGCGCACGCCAGTTCGGTCGGCGCGGAGCTGCTCATTGTGCACGCCAGGGAGCTGAAGGTCTCGGCGTGGACAAGGCGACGTCGTTTGACGTCGACCAGCAGCCCGTGCGCGCAGAGGAAGTCGGCGCCCAGCAAAGTTGTTAGGGTTAGCCACGGGGACGCTGGCGGTAAAGCCACGGGGACGCTGGCGGTAACAAAAGTCCATTGAAAGCGCTGGCTGCCGAAGCAGAGGGTGATGACGCGTGGGCCGAAAGTGCGTATGGCCGAGCCATTAGCAGCGACCAAAGAGGGGCCGCAAACTGCGTCCAGCCTGTCCTGCTCGGAGGCAGGTATGACGCTCAGTTGGGCACCGGTGTCGCACAGGAAACGCCGTCCAGACGCTTTGTCCCGAATAAACAGCAAGTTGCCCGAGTGGCCGGCGCTCATGGCTGGGAATGAACGCCGGCCCGGCCGTTTCCCGACCTGCCGAAAGTGCACGGGGGCCGGCACGTCCGAGCCTTGTGTCCGAACCTGGCGTGGTAATAACACCACGCCCGGTCAGGTGGAGGCCCCGGCCGTCGTGTCGGAAGCGGGCGGTGCGGCGTGGCGGCCGCCAGTTGCACCGGCAGTTCGGCCTCCAACCGCGCAGGGCACTCGGGCGTCGCCTCGGACGGCGACGGGCTCCAGGTAACCGCGCCGATGTGCTGGCCCGCCGAGGAGATCTTATCGGCTTCCCTGGCGAGGGCGCGGGAATCCGTGATCAACGTGCCAGCCAGGGCGAGGCGTACCGGGTTAGGCAGCTGACGGAGGAACAGCTCCCGGAACAGGAATGCCGGAGAGTGCTCGCCGAGCAACGGGAGCATATAGTCCATGCGCTCGGACGGGCGCGTGTCGCCGAGCTCGGGCAGGTCAAGCAGGCGCCGTGCGCGTGCTGCCGGTGAGAGGGCGAAAGCGCCGAGGAGGAGCGTCTTCAGCGCGTCGTATTTGTCAGCAGACGGCGGGTGCTGGAGGAGGCTCAAGGCGCGGGCTGCGGTGGCGGAACCGAGCGCCGCCACAACATGGTGGAAGCGGGTGTCGTCCGCGGTGATGCCTCGCAGGGCGAACTGGGAGTCCGCCTGGGCGAACCAAACAGCCGCGTGAGCCTCCCAGAAGGTAGGCAGTTTAAGCGTCACTGCCGTATCCATGTCGGTAGGTCACCAATGAAGGAACTGCGCTCCAACGCGAGTCGAAAGAATTGACGCGACCAAAGACGGAATTCGTCCGAGTTGCTTTATTGAAACAAAACAGCTCAGGTATTCTGACAAGCCCGTTTTTCGGGCAACAATATATATACACATTTATGTCGGGAAGTTTGCCCGGCAAAAGCTATACCGGGCATGCCCGGGTATCAAGGGCGAGCCTTGGAAAGGCGAGTCTGGACCTGCCCGGGCGTGTTTGGCTGCGGCCTGGCAAGTCGAGGCTGGGCGTGCCCGGGCGCTCTGGGCGAGCACTGGAAAGGCGATAGCGGGCATGCCCGGACGCTCTGGGCGAGCCCTGGAAAGGCGATAGCGGGCATGCCCGGACGCTCTGGGCGAGCCCTGGAAAGGCGATAGCGGGCATGCCCGGACGCTCTGGGCGAGCCCTGGAAAGGCGATAGCGGGCATGCCCGGACGCTCTGGGCGAGCCCTGGAAAGGCGAGAGCGGGCATGCCCGGGAGGTTCGGGCGTGCCCGGGAACAGTGAGTCCGGGCATGCCCGGGAGAGGCGCGTCTGGCCGTGTTCTGGCCGGTGCAAGGCGATTATGTACATCCAGCGGTAACCGCTACAATATATATATATTGTTACAGACGCGGCTTTTAGATGTTATATTGACCGAGCGGTGGTGTATTTAACCGCGTCCGAACAGTTATTCCCCGATTAAAACCCGATTCCACCCGACGTTGACCAGATCGCCCCACAGATATTCAATCGGGAAATCTCTAAAGCGACCGAAAGAGAAGGAAAAAGAAGAAGAAGAAGAATACGGAGGAAGAACAGGTTTTATTATACACACACAAGCAATGGATGGAAGAAGCAGTAACACAGCGAATCCTTAACTTACACTATTCATTTTTACTTAGCCCCAAGACAAACGAGCAGGACAGGACGTTCACACTTACACAGGGGATAATTGCAGGCAGGTAAGGCTTGAGAGGGAGGCAAGGTCGGGAGGCCGCCGTTCGCAATTCCTCGCGGTTTTTGGCGGGAAACCCTCCGTCGTTTCTCCACTGCGGTAGACGTTACGCGCTGGTTCGGCACACCTGCTCCTCTCCTTGGGGTGGGGCCGTCTCCCTCCTTTCAGCGCGTCTCTCCAAAGCTGGTCTCCTTGCCGAGTACCTCTCCTCTTTGGTTTGGAGCGTTTCGCATCTCACCGCCTATTGGTGCAGTCTCTTTGCTCATCTCCCAAGGCCTCTCTCAAGTCATCTCCAGCTCATCTCCAGTCATCTGGTAAAGCAGTCCCTTGCAGTCGCTTTTATCACCTCGAGCGAAATCAAGCCGCCGACTCCGAGGGCACGCCTACCGGGTCACTCACCGCGGTGTTGATTGGCTGTTAGGGCTGGTTCACTCCTTCCCTCTTATGACGAGGTGGAGACACGCCTTTCTTCCCCAACCTTACCTCGTGGCCAATGGTGGTTTGAAGAAAACCGGCCAAAATGCGGAAGGCAATTGGAAGGGAGGTTTTGGGGAAATTGGAAGGGCCTACGCTTATTTTGTTTGATACAATGCAAAGTCAATCTAGTGGGAAAACACGTACTTAGCCTACATAGAATAAGGAAATACACTATTTAAAAGATATATCGTGGCCTGCGTGTACTTTTCATGCAATTTAACTAGGACGCTGACTGCGACCATTATTTACATTACAGGGTGGTACCGTACGTTTGTAACGTTCACATTGTAACGTTTCCACTTCGTTACACTTCCTCCAAAATTGTTACACTTCTCAAAAACCGTTACACTTCTCAAATTCGTTGCACACTTCTCAAAATCGTTACAATATATATATATATATATATATATATATATATATATATATATATATATATATATATATATATATATATAACTGTAAGAAATAGTAGAAACTCCAAAGTACGAGCAGGGTGTCTCATTTGTATTGAATATATAATCGTTAGATTAAATAAGACGCGGACGTAGCTTCAGGACGTCGATCTTTAATTGTCGACAAGCTTTCGACCAACAAAGGTCTTCTTCTGAGTCTACAAAAACAGTAGGCATGTATATCAGTCAAGTGTGTATGGTGATATGTGTGTGAGATGTGTGATGTGAGTAAAAAATTGCATACAGAAGGAAGAGCCACGCCAAAGTTCACTCACCAGCCCCAAGTTCGACGGAAGTGACCGTTTGCGTCACGGTCACTTCCGTTAGGCCAGATTTAAAAAAAGAGTTGGTGATCGTCCCCGCCCGACCCTACGAAACACACCCGACCGAAACTTTTTTTATTTTTTATTTTGAAAAAAATCATTAAAAAACGATCTTTTCACATTCAAATTTGGCGCCGTTCTGCACCGCATGCGCAGTGCGTGCTGCACTGTGCATGCTGCGCAGAGCGTCGCAAGTGCCTCGGGCAACTTCACCCATTTTACGTTGGCCATTCATGGCGGCTATTGTGTGAGATTTTTCCCGCTGAAATCTATCGATTCGTGCTGCTATGGACACCATTCTCTACAGCTGTGGAAGTGTGTTCACGGAGATCAACAACAATGGTGATGACGATCCTGAACAGGATACCAGACTCGCTGATCTTTATGTTCGTGCCAATCTGACCTGTGCTTCCCCTATAGAACTAGCGTACGACTCTGCT
>NC_136267.1:45445592-45633092 GCF_964187855.1 Myxine glutinosa
GGAGTGCGAGGAGGTATTGGAGAGGAGTGCGAGGAGGTATTGGAGAGGAGTGCGAGGAGGTATTGGAGAGGAGTGCGAGGAGGTATTGGACAGGAGTGTGAGGAGGTATTGGAGAGGAGTGTGAGGAGGTATTGAAGAGGAGTGTGAGGTGGTGTTGGTGAGGAGGTGTTGGAGAGGCGTGTGAGGAGGTGTTGGAGATGAGTGTGAGGAGGTGTTGGAGAGGCGCGAGGGGTTGGAGAGTGAGGAGCGATTGGAGATGTGAGTGAGGAGCGATTGGAGAGGTGAGTGAGGAGCGATTGGAGAGGAGAGTGAGGAGCGATTGGAGAGGTGAGTGAGGGATTGGAGAGGAGTGTGAGGGATTGGAGAGGAGTGTAAGGGATTGGAGAGGAGTGTGAGGAGGTATTGGAGAGGAGTGTGAGGAGGCGTGGCATTGGAGAGGCATGAGGGTGGAGAGGAGTGAGGGGTCACATAGTATGTGAAATAAATAAATTGTGTTCATTACACCATTTTAACCATTTTGTAAAATTTAATGTGCAGCATGTAAATCAAGATGTCCAAATGTCACACACGTCCATACCCGTGGGATTCCCACGGGTGACCCCACTGGTATGTATGTATGTTTATATATATATATATATATATACACACACGCACACACACACACAGTGACGTGAAAAAGTAAGTACACCCCATGTAAAGTTTTGACATTTTCAACATATTTCAACATACAGCTATTTGAACTTCATTTCACCAACATTGATAGATAAAGGTGATATAATATAACAAATATCATGAAACATATACATTTTGTAGTCCATTGTATAATTTAAATAAACATAAATACAAATTTCGCATGTGGAAAAAGTAAGTACACCCCTGCATTTATAACTACTACAAATACCTAAAATTAGAATCAGGTGCACCAGCTCAGGTGCTCAGTGGCGAACATCGTTAGAGAGGATCTTGGAGGAACCTGTCTTATTTAAACCTGAGACATTTAGTTTGGTTTGCTCTTTGTTGTTGAAGTGTGCGGCATCACCATGCCTAGATCAAAAGAGCTCTCTGAGGCCTTCAGAAAGAAAGTTATAGATGCCTACGAGTCTGGGAAGGGATTTAAAAAGATCTCCAAACAATTTGAAATCAATCATTCGACTGTCCAGAAGATCATCTACAAATGGAGAAGATTCCAAACAACGGCCAACTTATTCAGGCCAGGCCGCCCCAGCAAGTTCAGCCCGAGAGAAGACCGCAAGATGCTGAAAGAAGTCTCGAAGAACCCCAGAATGTCATCACCGGACCTACAGGTAGCTCTTGCCACTGTTGATGTCAAAGTGCACGAGTCTACCATTACAAAGAGGCTGCACAAATTTGATCTAC
Organism: Myxine glutinosa; assembly: GCF_964187855.1. Classification (NCBI taxonomy): domain Eukaryota; kingdom Metazoa; phylum Chordata; class Myxini; order Myxiniformes; family Myxinidae; genus Myxine; species Myxine glutinosa. The sequence continues at coordinate 45,446,970 of NC_136267.1, forward strand.
ATGGGAGGTGTGCCAGGAGGAAAGCTTTGCTGTCCAGAAAGAACATCAGGGCAAGACTAAAGTTTGCCAATGAACACCTAGGCAATGACCAGCACTTCTGGAACAATGTGCTCTGGACAGATGAGTCAAAGGAAGAGCTATTTGGCCACAGTACCAGAAGACATGTTTGGCGAAAACCAAAGACAGCATTTTACCACAAGAACCTGATAACAACTGTAAAGCATGGTGGTGGAAATATTGTGGTTTGGGGCAGCTTTGCTGCATCAGGGCCTGGGAAGCTCACCATCAGAGAATCCACTATGAATTCTTCAATGTACCAGTGGGTGCTTGAGGATAATGTGAGGCCATCTGTCGGAAAGTTGAAGCTCAACCGAAGGTGGACCTTGCAACATGACAATGACCCTAAACATACCAGTAAATCCACCAAGGAATGGCTGAAAAGAAAGAAATGGAGGGTTCTAGAATGCCCAAGTCAAAGCCCGGATCTAAATCCCATCGAGATGTTGTGGGGGGATTTGAAACGAGCTGTGCATGCAAGAAACCCCTCAAACCATTTCAGAATCATTGGAATCTCCCGTGATGAAGCTACCTCTGAGGGCCTTTCACTTACTCACCGCAGGCAGGTTGGTGGTCTTTCTGTCTTCTACCGACTCCTCTCCGGCCTTGTTCCTCCAGCTCTCTCTGGGCTCTGTCCCCCAAATATTCCTAAAGGTCGCACAAGATCTGCCTGCAACCCTCTTATGGTTAAACTGCCAAAAGCAAGACTCTCTGCTCACCTTCACTCTTTCATTCCTCTTTTCTCCTGCCTCTGGAACAAACTCCCCCACTCCCTTCAATCCCACTCCTCCCTCCAGGTCTTTAAAACAGCTGTTCACCACCATCTCTTATCTTCCCCCATCCAAAACCTTGATCTTTTCTACCCCCGCTGATCCACTGTAAGCATTTTTGGTTTCATGTACTATTATTGTTAACGTTTAAGTGAAATGGAGATAACTGTTTGCAAAAGGTAAAAAAATTAGTGTTTTAAAAGAAACCGGAAACCGGATCGAGAGAAAAACGGGACGAGGAAGAAGCGGAGCAAGTGAGGTCGAGAAGAAGCCAAGCTGCTTTGAGGTCTTGAGCAAACGCTGGCGAACGGGGGTCACGAGCGAACTTTGGGTTTCCTGGGAAAGGGATTACTGTGACAGAGTGGTTATCGCTGTGACAGATAAACCTGCATGACAGGTTTTGCGGTTGATTCCTAAGAGAATCGTTGGAGTGCAGGTATGCCTCCAGTACGGACCCGTCGGCCATTTTGCCTCGCTCCGGCCATTTCGCATCGATCCAGCCTTTTCACCTCACTCCAGCCATTTCACCACACCCAGTCGTTAACCTGGTTTGCGTGTGTAACGTGGATTTGGAGTGGGAATTTGCGGTTTGCCGTTTGGGAGCCGTTGAATGTTCATACCCGAAGGTGTGATTTCCCAGTCACCTTTTGAGGGCACCCTTGCGCATCTTTGGCAGCGTGACTGGCAGCCGAACTAGATTCTGGTCTCGATACGACATCATTCTTACGATCACCGGAGCGTGGATCGACTTTGGCTTGATGCCGTGACAGCGACTTTGGGAATGTTATTTTCGCTCACTTGGAGCACAGTGAGTTATATTGTAAGAAACTGATGGTACCATCATAGGAATGATATAATATTTGTTGTACAATTCATTAATATTGTTCTTGTGCTGTTATTCTTGTGTGACCTTAATACAATACTTGTTTGTTGGTAACAATTGGTGTGGTTTCACCATTGGTCATTGACACCCAGAATAACACATCTTTCTGCCGTTACTCCTTTCAGGGCTCGGAGGTACACCGTGACCGGGGTTTGGGGAAGAGCACGTAACAGTGGTCAAAGTCTCTCCGATTGGGCCTGATCTCGCCATTCAAAATTGTATATCCCAGGTGACGAACAGATGTTAGAGAATGAGCATTTATCAGGATTGAAAGTTCAGTTGAACTTCTTGGCAGCGAGAAATGTGTGATGATTAGCGTCTTGCTCTTCCCTGCTTTTGCCACAGACGGTAAAGCTATCAAGTTAAACATGGGCATCAGAAAGTCCCTTGATGGCATAAATTGACATATCACCCATTGGAAACAGGCGACTCCGTTTGTCACATCGAATGGAATTCTGTGAAATTGATACAACTGCCCGCATGCCTCAAAGGCAGTTTCCAGTTTGTCTTCATCTCTGATAGGGACCTGGTGGTAAGCAAATTTCAGATTGATAGTACTGTAGAGTAGACGTGTCGAGTAGGCATTTTCGGCAGTGGGTAGGCAATTTGTTGCGTGAAGTGGTTGCCTGTCTGCAAACAATCAATCACCATATGCCTTTTGCGTTGCTCATTTGTTGTGACGACAACTTGAGCTCACCCGGGCGAGGTGTTCGGCAAAAAGATGCCCTCTTCGAGCACCATTCTTATTTCTGACCCAATGAAAAGACTGTCTGGTGCACTGTACTTTCTCGACCTGGCAGCAATGGGCTTAGAATCGGGAGTGAGATTGGCGAAGAGTGTTGGTGAAGGTATGGAGAGGGTGGCTAGCGCACAGACAGGGAGCGGTGATTTGTCTCCACCAAACTGCACAATCACACTTTCATGATGTTTCATGAAAACCTAGCCTAGGATTACATCGCTATAAAGAGCAGGCAAGATGGAAAGTCAAACATCATGGTATGTACTGCCCTTAAGCTCGAGATTCACAAAACAATGACCATATTCTTGTCGACAACTAGGTAGAAGCCATTGACACACTACTTGACCCAGGGTGTACACAAGGTTTGTGCACACCAGCCTCTGGCACACACAACTATCCGAGCTACCTGTGTCTAAACGTGCTCTATGCTGGTTACCATTCACAAGCACGTTAACTGTTATCTTTGATAGGTTTTCTACGAACGCGCCGGACATCATAGCTCCTGATGGGGTTGTGGAGCATGGCTGCAGCCCCGAGTCCAGTCGATCTAAAAACCTCAGCAAACTGTCCTGTTTTCCAGCACTTATTGCCTCTGCCACCGAAGGTGAATGGAGGTTATGTTTTCATTCCTGTTTGTCTGTCTGTCTGTTTGTGAGCAGGATATATCAAAAAGCTATGGACTCATTCAGACAAAACCTGGACAGGTTGGGCATATGACAAGGACAAATTGATTAGAATTTGGTGAAGATCCCGATCTGGATACGAGAATTTTATTTTAATAAGTGATTCTTCACCATTGAGTGACAGGGCCAAAAACGATATATAGCATGATATTTCAAAAAGTCGTGGATGAGTTATGACAAAACGAGGTGGCTGAGTTGGTTAGGTGACAATAACAAGCCGGTTAAATTTTGGTTCAGGTCCGGATCCAGATCTGGCCTATCAGTGGGATACAAAACATAAACTGTTCAGCCTCGCGGAGGTATGCGCTCTACTGAATGCTGTTCTAGTTATTCTTGAGAATAGTTGTATTTCTTGGAATTGTGGAAAAAAATTCAAATTTAACTTGAACTTGAATGCTTGGCAACCAGCCCTAAACTAGCGCAGTGTCCCGGACTTTATTAGGTCCCACGGGGGTGGGTCAGACTGCCACGGTTCATGCCCATTGGTCAAAGTGGCCATCAGACGAGGATCGTTGGCCTGCTCTCATTGCATGGCAAGCCAAAGATTTTCCAGATCACATGTGCTCCGTTCCACCTCCATGTGCTGTCTCCATATAAGGGTCTGTCTGTGCCCTTCACGACCTTTTGTACAGTTCTGGTACATTTGTGGTGGGTGGTTTATGCAATTGCTTGTGGAAAACGTAAAGCAGGACAGATTAACATCGGTGAACGTTGCAGAATTTATGGAAGGGGGAAATATGGGACCGATACACAAACACTCAGGCAGGGGAGGACAAGAACTTCTCAAACACATCCTCGACGGTATCTCTTTAATTACAACAGAATTACACTAACATGTACGATGACATAACTATTCCAAAGTATACCCCATTTATCCCCTAGGTCAGATCCATAACACTGCCCCGATCTTTGGAAAGTCTTGGAAAAAGCGTTGAACACCATTCCGCAAGTTTGTAAGAAAATTATATGAAAGTGTCCCATGAAGAATTTCTGATTTTGATGGAAAAGGTGAACTTGCTCACCATCAGTGACTTCATTTTATACGCTCCAGATTTACCCCATAACATTAGTCTTCAACTTCAGATCATAAATCCATCTTTTAGCGCTGCCTCCCAACTCATTAAAATGTATGTAATAGTTTTATGCAATAGATTTTGACATTTTTATACTAAAATTACTGTAACTATAAATTGTTAAATAAAGAGCTCATTCTGATCTCTCCAACTTTCTTTTCTTGAGTTATTTATCTGCTTGCACAAGAGCTGGAAAGAAAAACTCAAAAACACCTGTCAGTGACATCACCAACAACCTCCAGAGTGCAGGGGTGAAAGTATCACAATCTACCTTTTGCAAAAGACTTCAACTGCAGAATTACAAAGGCTACACCACAATATGCAAACCTCTCATCAGCACCAAAAATAGAAAGGCCAGATTAGAATTTGCCAAAAAGTACAGAGTTGAGCCGGTGCAGTTCTAAAACAAAGTTTTATGGACAGATGAGACCAAGATAAACCTTTACCAAAGCGATGGAAAGGCAAAAGTGTGGAGGAAGGTTGGAACTGCATATGATATAAAGCATACCACCTTGTCCGTGAAGCATGGTGGAGGTATTGTCATGGCTGCCTCTGGAACTGGCTCACTCATTGTTGATGTAACAAATGATGGCAGCAGCAGAATAAATTCAAAAGTGTACAGAAACATTTTGTCTGGCTATATCCAAAAAAGGCGTCCAAACTAATTGGACGGTGCTTCACCATGCAGCAATACAATGACCCACAACACACTGAATGTCCGCCAGCAACCAATGAGTTCATCAGGGGGAAAAAGTGGAAGGTTTTAGACGAGACAAGGCAATCTCCGGATTGAAATCCAATGGAGCATTAATTTCACTTGCTGAAGAGGAGACTATAGTTAGGAACCCCCAAAACAAACAACAACTGAAAATAGCTGCAATAAACACTTGACAAAGCATCTCAAAGGAAGATACCAAGAGTTTGGTGATGTGGAGGGGTCACAGCCACGATGCAGTTATAACATGCAAGGAATATGCAACCAAACACTTACTATTAGACTACTTTAATTTTATTTAAGTTAATCTATTCCAATACTTATGCTTACCTAAAATGGTAAAATGGGGGAACTGAACATAAGTGCTATTGTTTTGGGATGGTAAAATATATACAGTGCATTCAGAAAGTATTCAGACCCCTTCACTTTTTCACATTTTGTTATGTTGCAGGCTTATGCTGAAATCGTTTAAATTCATTTTTTCCCTCATCAATCTACACTCAATACCCCATAATGACAAAGAGAAAACAGGATTTTAGAAAGTTTTGCAAATTTATTAAAAAGAAAAAACTGAAATATCACATTGACATAAATATTCAGACCCTTAACTCAGTACTTAGTTGAAGCACCTTTGTCAGCGATTACAGCCTCGAGTCTTCTTGGGTATTACGCGACAAGCTTTGCACACCTGGATTTGGGGATTTTCTGCCATTCTTCTCTGCAGATCCTCTCAAGCTCTGTCAGGTTGGATGGGGACCATCTGTGGACAGACATTTTCAGGTCTCTCCAGAGATGTTCGATTGGGTTCAAGGCAGGGCTCTGGCTGGGCCACTCAAGGACCTTCACAGACTTGTCCCTAAGCCACTCCTGCGTTGTCTTGGCTGTGTGCTTAGGGTCATTGTCCTGTTGGAAGGTGAACCTTCGGTCCAGTCTGAGGTACTGAGCGCTCTGTTTCAGGTTTTCATGAAGGATATCTCTGTACATTCCTCCGTTCATTGTTCCCTCAACCCTGACCAGTCCCTGAGTCCCTGCTGCTGAAAAACACCCCCACAGCATGATGCTGCCACCACCATGCTTCACCGTTGGGATGGTATTGGGCAGGTGATGAGCGTTGCCTGGTCTCCGCCAGACACGACGCTTAGAATTGAGGCCAAACAGTTCAATCTTGGTTTCACCAGATCACAGAATCTTGTTTCTCACAGTCTGAGAGTCCTTTAAGTGCTTTTTTGCAAACTCCAAGCGGCTTTCATGTGTTTTTCACTGAGGAGAGGCTTCCGTCTGGCCACTCTGCCATAAAGCCCAGATCGGTGGAGTGTTGCAGTGATGGTTGTCCTTCTGGAAGTTTCTCCCATCTCCACACAGGATCTCTGGAGGTCACCTCTCTTACCAAGGCCCTTCTCCCCCGATTGCTCAGTTTGGCCGGGCGGCCAGCTCGAGAAAGAGTCCTGGTTGTTCCAAACTTCATCTATTTAAGAATTATGGAGGCCACTGTGCTCTTGGGAACCTTCAATGCAGCAGAGATTTATTTGTAGGCTTCCCCAGATCTGTGCCTCGACACAATCCTGTCTTTGAGCTCTGCAGGCAGTTCCTTCGACCTCAAGGCTTGGTTTTTGCTCTGATATGCATTGTCAGCTATGAGACCTTATATAGACAGGTGTGTGCCTTTCCAAATCATGTCCAATCAATTGAATTTACCACAGGTGGACTCCAATCAAGGTGTAGAAACATCTCAAAGATGATCAAGAGAAATGGGAGGCACCTGAGCTAGATTTCAAATGTCATGGCAAAGGGTCTGAATACTTGTGTCAATGTGATATTTCAGTTTTTTATTTTTAATAAATTTGCAAAACTTTCTAAAATCCTGTTTTCTCTTTGTCATTATGGGGTATTGAGTGTAGATTGATGAGGGAAAAAATGAATTTAAACGATTTCAGCATAAGGCTGCAACACAACAAAATGTGAAAAAAGTGAAGGGGTCTGAATAATTTCTGAATGCACTGTATATATACATATATATATATATATATATATATATATATATATATATATATATATATATATATATATATACATACATACATACATACATACATACATACACAGAGAAATACCAATAAATAAAAGCTGACCTCCTGTACTCTTGCCTCATATTCATCTTTTGATCTCAAATCCAAATTTCTTGATTACATAGAAATAATAACAAATCTGACTTCACTGTTACAATACTTATGGAGGACTCTGTATATGTGTGTTTGTGTGTTTATATTAAAAACAAAAACCCAATCACTTCTGTTACATATTTAGGTGAATGTATGTAAATTACCATTCAGGTTGCTTATCCGTGTGTATTATATTAAGGGTTGTTGTGATGGGAGGGTCAGGAGCCCTTCGGAACCAGTGGCCGGAAACGGAAGTGGCCGGAAACGGGAGAAGAAAAGACACGAGGAGAAAAAAGGACGGTGCTTCTTCTTCCTCGCCCCGCGACGACGAGAAGGTGGAATCGACCTTACGCTGCGCGGAAAACGCGCCGTTGCGAAACGTCTGGCGAGAGGAGTTACCTGGGCGGTAAATACCTTTGGACACGTCCAGTCACTGTGAGGTCGTGCACGAAACCAAGCGTCCGGGACAGTTTGCCCCGTCTACAAAGACGCGTACGGGTCCGCACGGTGGGCCTCGCTCGCGTCGGAAGCCGCGCTGGGTTTTGCCCCGTCTACAAAGACGCGTACGGGTCCGCACGTTGGGCCTCGCTCGCGTCGGAAGCCGCGCTGGGTTTTTGCCCATCTACAAGGACGCGTAAGAGTCGCACTTGGGGCCTCGCGCACGTTGGACGCCGCGCTGGGTTTGCCCCGTGGCTTGGCAAGGAGGTGCGCTGCAGCCGCGGCCCCAGTCCGAGACGGCACGTTTAGAGCACGTCCGCCCGGGGCTCGTTCAACCGCCCGTGTGCGGAGAGGAGAGACATTGACCACGGAGGGAGTCAGGAGTGGGGCTCACGTGAGGAATGTATAAGATTAAGATGGCCATCTTAGAATTTGTGTAGATGAGTTCACATGGTTGTAATATTGATTGTGCAGTGTTGATGGTTGTTGATTGCTCAGTGAATATATTATTGATTATTCCGGATCCTTGGTGTGGGGTTTCTTCTTGACCGGAATTCATATTGATTGCGTTACGAAAGCGTATAAACCATATATCTTTCTGGCGGGGTCCCTCCCACGGTCCGGGGGTCACCAAGACCAGGTAGTTACCGGGAGGACCACGTAACAGAATTGGGGGCTCGTCCAAATTACGATTTGCGGTTTCGCAATTGGGTCTACGTCCGGGATCTAAAAGTGTATAAAATAATAAAATAATAATATTTTTGGTAATTAAAATTTATTAATTAATTATTAATTGGTAATATTTTTTTTGAGAAATTGGGGAAAGTCTTGGGGTGAAGGTTAACAGGTGTTAACGATAGGCACCATGGCGTTTGTGGCACAGAACTTTGGGGTAACCCCGAGTGAGGCACAGTTCCGAGCGTTGCTAAAGTCGGATCTCTTGAAATTGGCCAAACATTTTAACTTGGAGGTCCGAACTAATTTGAGGAAGGCAGAGTTGCAGGCCACGGTGATACAATCTATGGTGGGATTAGGAACATGGGACGAGTTAGCCTGGGAGTGGCTACCCGAAGAACCAGAAGACGTGGAGCTCCGGAAACTGGAGTTGCAATTACGGAGCCAGGAACGGATCAAAGAAGAAGAAAGGAAAGCAGAAGAGAGAAGAGAAGAGAAGCAAGCAGAGGAAAGGAGAGTGGAACGAGAACTCCAGGAAAGGTTAAAAGAAGAAGAAAGGAAAGCAGAAGAGAGGAGAGAAGAGAAACAAGCAGAGGAAAGGAGAGGGGAACGAGAACTCCAGGAAAGGTTAAAAGAAGAAGAAAGGAAAGCAGAAGAGAGGAGAGAAGAGAAACAAGCAGAGGAAAGGAGAGGGGAACGAGAACTCCAGGAAAGGTTAGCAGAAGAAGAAAGGAAAGCAGAAAAGGAAAGAGCAGAAGAAGAAAGGAAAGCAGAAAAGGAAAGAGCAGAAGAAGAAAGGAAAGCAGAAAAGGAAAGAGCAGAAGAAGAAAGGAAAGCAGAAAAGGAAAGAGCAGAAGAAGAAAGGAAAGCAGAGGAGAGGAGAGAAGAGAAACAAGCAGAGGAAAGGAGAGTGGAAAGAGAACTCCAGGAAAGAAGAGAAAAGGAACAAGCAGAGGAAAGGAGAGCTGCAAGGGACCTCGAAGCAGAGGAGAGAAAAGCGGAAAGGGAATTAAAGGAACGTGACATGCAGCTTCAGCAAGAAATCAAATTCAAGGAGCTGGAGTTAATGAGAGAACGGGGAGAGGCACCACCCTTGCTGACGGGGTCGACACCTAACCAGAAAACCTGGGATGTGGGCAGACATGTGAGGCTGGTTCCACCGTTCAGTGAAAAAGAAGTCGCGAAATTTTTTCCACACTTTGAGAAAGTGGCTCGACAATTAAACTGGCCGGAGGAGGCATGGACCATACTCGTGCAAAGTGTGCTGGTGGGGAAAGCTCAGGAAATTTATTCGGCGCTACCAATGGACCAATGTGCAGATTATGAGGTACTGAAGAAGCACATCCTCAAAGCCTATGAGTTGGTTCCGGAAGCTTACAGGCAAAAATTCAGGAATGCCAGGAAGAGGGAGAGTGAGACCCATGTGGAGTTTGCCAGAGTGAAAGAAAACATGTTTGATCGGTGGTGTGAGTCAAAAGGAGTCGGGAAAGACTTCGAAACATTGCGGGACTTGATCCTGGTGGAGGAATTCCAGCAGTGTGTCCACGAGGACATCAAAGTGTACCTGCAGGAAAAGAAAGTACCGAAGTTGTGGGACGCAGCCACCATGGCAGATGATTATGCCTTAACCCACCGAATAGGGGTCCACGAACCTAACTCCTCGCCTAGATCTCCGCAGGGGAGGTGGGGAACAGCAGGTGCGGAGAACGACCATACATGGCGGCGGCCTCGAGAGGATTATGGGGACAACTATGATACCCCACCGGTTCGAAATCGGAGGGATGAGGGCCCAAGACCAACTTATAGTTCGGGGGGCCCGAGGCAGACCACGAGTTTTTCCTCCGGGCCTACTTGCGCTTTTTGCAAGAAACCTGGACACTTGATGTCCAGTTGTTACCGCAGGAAAAGCGAAGACCCAGAGCGGAGTCCGACTACTACGACTCCAAACGCAATGGCCATTGTGAGAAATCGCCATCAAAAGGGTTACCAACCCTTTATTTCAGAGGGGTTTGTGTCACGGGATGGAGCCTCGACTAACCGGAAACCGGTTAGGATATTGAGGGACACAGGGGCACATCAATCTTTAATGCTTGAAGGCATTTTGCCATGGTCCGAGGAGACGGCAACGGGGGATAGTGTTCGTTTACAGGGGATCGGGGGCGGTGTTAGTGCTCCCCTTCATGTCATCCATTTGGAGTCCGATTTGGTGTCAGGACCGGTCACCGTCGGTTTACAAGCCACGCTTCCTGTAGAGGGTGTATCTGTGGTTATTGGGAATGATTTGGCCGGGGGTCAAGTTTATGGTAACCTGAGGGTTGGTAAAGAGCCCAGCAGGGAAAATAACGCCACACCAGCTCGGGATGGCGACAAAAGTGCCAAGTTATTTGTAGGGGGACTGAACTTCAAAACAGAGGAAGAAGTTCTGACCTCTGTCTTCAACAGATATGGGCCGCTGGTGGAAGTGCGGTTGGTAAGAGACTGGGAAACGCAACAGTCAAGAGGGTTCGGCTTTGTCACGTTTGCCAGCACAAAAGACGCCAGAGAGGCAGAGAAGAATTGGAATGGCAAGGATTTGGAGGGTCGGACCATAACAGTAGGGAAGGCATTTCGTAGGCGTCGAGAGGTCTACAGGAGAGGACAACTGGGCGGTAGTTTTGGTGGTGGCCGAGAAGGAGACCGCTATTCATGGGACTACAGGGACCAGTGGTCCCACCATAATTATTAGGGAAGTTCTGAAAAGTTGAAGCACTGAAGGCGGCGGAGCCGCCGAGCCAAGATTCCTACACGAATTAACCGTGAACGCCGTTCCTAAAGGCGTCCAGGCAGGGAACTTTTATGCACGGACTAACCGTGAACTCCACGTTCCTCAAGGCGCCCATGTAGAGAACTTTCCTGCACGGACTAACCGTGAACTCCGCGTTCCTAAAGGCATCCATGTAGTGAATACTCGGCTTGGCCTCCCGGAAAAAGTGCTATCGAGTTGCCTAACTTTGGATCTTGGATCAACCCCTTAACCTTCATTCCCAAGAAACTGACGGTCAAAGTCAGAGGGTCATGAGAGGGAGTTTGATTTGGCAGGGACAATGTCGTTGTTGGTACTTAGTCCAGAGGGAGTAATCTGGAGGGTTGAGTGATCTGGTTTGTTTCTCCAAATTGGCCGGCAAAGAAAGTTTTCGCTGGGTTCAAACTTTCTTTCTTGAAGGGGGGGAGTGTTACATATTTAGGTGAATGTATGTAAATTACCATTCAGGTTGCTTATCCGTGTGTATTATATTAAGGGTTGTTGTGATGGGAGGGTCAGGAGCCCTTCGGAACCAGTGGCCGGAAACGGAAGTGGCCGGAAACGGGAGAAGAAAAGACACGAGGAGAAAAAAGGACGGTGCTTCTTCTTCCTCGCCCCGCGACGACGAGAAGGTGGAATCGACCTTACGCTGCGCGGAAAACGCGCCGTTGCGAAACGTCTGGCGAGAGGAGTTACCTGGGCGGTAAATACCTTTGGACACGTCCAGTCACTGTGAGGTCGTGCACGAAACCAAGCGTCCGGGACAGTTTGCCCCGTCTACAAAGACGCGTACGGGTCCGCACGGTGGGCCTCGCTCGCGTCCGCGCTGGGTTTTGCCCCGTCTACAAAGACGCGTACGGGTCCGCACGTTGGGCCTCGCTCGCGTCGGAAGCCGCGCTGGGTTTTTGCCCATCTACAAGGACGCGTAAGAGTCGCACTTGGGGCCTCGCGCACGTTGGACGCCGCGCTGGGTTTGCCCCGTGGCTTGGCAAGGAGGTGCGCTGCAGCCGCGGCCCCAGTCCGAGACGGCACGTTTAGAGCACGTCCGCCCGGGGCTCGTTCAACCGCCCGTGTGCGGAGAGGAGAGACATTGACCACGGAGGGAGTCAGGAGTGGGGCTCACGTGAGGAATGTATAAGATTAAGATGGCCATCTTAGAATTTGTGTAGATGAGTTCACATGGTTGTAATATTGATTGTGCAGTGTTGATGGTTGTTGATTGCTCAGTGAATATATTATTGATTATTCCGGATCCTTGGTGTGGGGTTTCTTCTTGACCGGAATTCATATTGATTGCGTTACGAAAGCGTATAAACCATATATCTTTCTGGCGGGGTCCCTCCCACGGTCCGGGGGTCACCAAGACCAGGTAGTTACCGGGAGGACCACGTAACACTTCTCTCACCTGTGAATGGAGGGAATAACCAATCAGCTCTCACCTAATCAATTACACTTGGTGGCTAGGATTACATATATAAATCGACTCCTCCTATGCTCTTCTAGCCGAAGAAAGCTGCATAATGCAACCATGAAACTGATGAAACGCTACACAAGGTAAGCCTTTGCTGTTTCAAACACTTCCCAAAATTCCTCTCCAGCTGCATAATGACATTCACACATTGCACATACATGAGAATCCCAATGCTACACACGACCTCAGCCGCCACACATGTTTCATCGCGTTTTTGTGAATCAGCGATGTGATTCACATGTGAGAGATGTGATTGAGGTTGTTTTTTCATTTTGATGTTGACTGCTTTTTGATGTTTGCATGTGGGAGCCTCGATAGATACTTGGGAGCCTCGATGTTACGCGTTTCTGCCTGTGCTGTCACTGATTCGCTAATAAGCGAATAGTCCATTGTCTGAGAGGTGTTGGTGAAGGTCAGCTGACGGGGTGACACCAATAGGTGACGTGAAGGTCGGAGCTCAATTCCTGCTCCTGATCACCAATGTTATAGCCATGCGACCGGTCCGGGAATGACCAAGTCACGCGGGCCATCGACCGGCCATGGCTGCCAGCCGGATTCGATGCCCCCAAACAAGGATTCACAAGCCTTAACTCCCGAGATCTCAAATAAATAATCTTCTTCAGAGCCACTTCAAAATTACTTTCCCAGAAAATGTCCCCCCCCCCCACTTTTCAATGGCGATCAACGCCACTGCCTGCCGGTTTCCCGGTGTGTACCCTGGTTTGGAATAGGTACACCGTATCCCTGCGTGTCGTAAGAGGCGAAAAGGGTTGGCATCATGAAGGGCATCCAGCCATAAAACATTGCCTCAAAAAGGGTACCATGACAATTACAATAACATATGGGCAGGGTACAGCCCGAAGTACCCCGTGGGGGTCCTCACCCCCTCTCGTCAAAAATCAAGGTGGCGAACCTGGTCGAAGCAAGGGTGGAAATCACTCCATTTATGATGACGAAACATCTGATGCCCCACGTGGAAATCGGTTTCTGAGGTTTGGGACATGGAATGTAGGGACAATGACAGGGAGATCAGGAGACGTAGTTGAAGTATTGGTCAGAAGAAGAGTGGACATATGTTGTGTGCAGGAGACAACATGGAAGGGAAGTGGTGTGAGAATGGTGAAGGGGAGGCAGGGACAGAAATACAAGTTTGTGTGGCAAGGGTGCCCAGAAGGCGTGAATGGTGTTGGTGTCCTGTTTTTTTAGCAGTTTGTAGACAGTGTGGTGAGTGTGACGAGAGTGAGTGAAAGATTGATGATGGTGAAAATTATGATTGGAAAGCTCTTGGTGAACGTCATCTCGGGATATGCTCCGCAGGTTGGTCGTAGCGATGAAGAGAAGGACAAGTTCTGGTGTGCAATAGAGAAGCTGATGGAAAACGTGAAAGATGAGGAAGTTGTTGTGGTAGGAGGAGACCTAAGTGGACATGTGGGAAGGAGTATAGACGGTTTTGAGGGAGTTCATGGTGGTTACGGATATGGTGTGAGAAATGGAGAAGGTGAAAGGATTTTGGAGTTTGCTGATGGAGCTGGTTTGTTGATTTGTAATACTCAGTTCCAGAAAGAGGATAATAAGCTTGTTACATACACATCAGGTGGGTTGACGACAACCGTTGCAATGTATGGAGACAAAAGGTCTGAAGGTGAATATCGGAAAGACGAAGGTGATGGCAAGTGGTAAAGCATGTGGTGATGTGGAAAGAACTGGGAAGTGGCCATGTGCTGTGTGCATGAAGGGTGTCGGAGTGAACTCCATTCAATGTACAATGTGCGCTGAGTGGGTTCATCAAAAATGTAGTGGTCTGAGAGGGTCTTTAACCAGTGTGGCAGCTACATTAAAGTGCAAGGAGTGCACAGAGGGAACTGCAGATGGAGGAAATGTTGAGTTGGATCTTGGAGACGGCATGAAGCTGGAAGGTGTGAAAACATTTTGCTACATAGGAGACATGTTGAATGGAGAAGGTGGATCAGACTCGGCAAAGGTTGCTAGAGTGAGATGTGCATGGAAGAAGTTTCGGGAAATGAGTGGCGTGCTGATGAGGAGGGGAGTGTCGTTGAAGCTGAAGGGAAAGGTGTTTGCTGCATGTGTGAGAAGTGTTATGACTTATGAGAGCGAGACATGGGTAATGAACGTAGAGCAGCAAGGAAGGTTGGAAAGGGTGGAAATGCGAATGGTTCGATGGATGTGCGGAGTATCGTTGAGAGAGAGGAGGGCAAATGATGAATTGCGAATGATGATGGGAATAGAGCCTGTGATTGATGCTGTGAAGAGAAACAGATTGAAATGGTTTGGTCATGTGTTGAGGAAGGATTAAAGTGACTGGTTGAGAAGAGTGATGGAAATGAATGTAGAAGGAAGTAGAGGACGGTGAAGACTGAGAAAGACTTGACTAAAGGTGGTGGAAGAAGAAATGCGGGCAAGGGGGTTAACAAGGAGAGATGCAGAAAATAGGGCAAGATGGAGAAGATTGTCATGGGGCCTGCAAGGATAACCCCCGCTCTAGCAGGGAAAATGGCCTTAAAATGCCTGTTGTTGTTGTTTGCCCCTGCATGCAACTCACTGCAGGTGAGTTCAATACCAAAGTAAAGGAAAATCACCTGCTTGAAATCTAATTATTTCTAACAACCTCTAAAAGAGGCCAATAATACTGTCCGGGCCAATTTAGGATTTCTGTGTGGAATAAGCTAAGATTTCGTAATTTTTTCAGCTTTTTTTGTTTTCTTCCACTGCAAAACCAAAGAAATACATATGTGGATACCAAAATATTTTTTAATTTCAACAATTTTCTGGAAGAAATGGTGCATTTTTTGAAAAAATTGCAAGGGTGCCAATATTTTTGGCCATGACTGTATATATATATATATGTAGATATATGTATACATGACCGGTCAAAAGTTTTAGAACACCTATATTTTTCCAGTTTTTATTGAAATTTAAGCAATTCAAGTCCAGTGAATAACCTGAAATGGTACAAAGGTAAGCAGTAAACTGTAAAAGATTTTTTTTTTTAAAGTTTACGTTGGCAAAAATGGGAAAATAATGTAAATTGCACAGTTATATTGCAAAAAAAAAAAAGGCCTTCTTCAGGGAACAAGTATTGGGTTAACAACTTACAGCTGCTCTGCTGCAATGTAAGTAAGTTAAGCCTTGAAAGTTGATGCAAACAATTCCTACAGGCGACAGGTGTCCCAACCTCTGCTGATTACTTGATTACAAACCCCCTGTCTGTATAAAAGCAGTATTGGAACAGACTGTTATGACACCCTCTGAAGCATTATTTGGACAACATTGCACTGCAGGAAGTAGTATATTGCTATCATAATG
This sequence comes from Myxine glutinosa, assembly GCF_964187855.1. Classification (NCBI taxonomy): domain Eukaryota; kingdom Metazoa; phylum Chordata; class Myxini; order Myxiniformes; family Myxinidae; genus Myxine; species Myxine glutinosa. The sequence continues at coordinate 45,462,739 of NC_136267.1, forward strand.
GTGAGAAAAAGGCAATTAACAAAGGAAGACAGACAGACCATTATAACCCTTAAAAGTGTAGGTCTTTCCTTCAGAGAAATTGCAAAGAAAGCCAAGGTGTCAGTGAGTACAGTTTCCTACACCATCAAAAGGCACTTGGAAACTGGAGGAAACTCTGACAGGAAGAGGTCTGGCAGACCCAAAGCCACAACAGAATCAGAAGACAAGTTTCTGAGAGTCAACAGCTTGCGTGGTAGGCGGCTCACAGGACAACAGCTTCAAGCACAGCTGAACACTGGTCGAAGTAAGCAAGGCTCAGTTTCAACTGTGAAGAAAAGACTTCGAGCTGCAGGTTTGACAGATCGAGTGGCAGTAAGAAAGCCATTGCTAAGATAGAAAAATGAGAAAAAGAGGCTTGCCTAGGCCATGAAGCACCGCCAGTGGACTACTGAAGACTGGAAGAAGGTCTTATGGAGAGATGAATCAAAATTTGAAATCATTGGTTCATCACGTAGGGTTTTGTACGCCGTCGAGTAGGCAAAAGGATGGTTCCTCAGTGTGTGACACCAACTGTCAAACATTGAGGAGGAAGCGTGATGGTCTGGGGCTCTTTTGCTGGACCCAGTGTTGGCGACTTGCACAGAGTGACTGGCACCCTGAACCAAAAGGGCTACCACAGCATTTTGCAGCGCCATGCAATACCCTCTTGTATACACCGAGTTGGTCAGGGGTTCATCCTACAGCAAGATAATGACCCTAAACACACGTCCAGGCTAAGGCAAACTACCTTCGAGGAAAAGAACAAGACGGTAGGCTTCAGATGATGGAATGGCCAGCACAGTCTCCAGACTTAAACCCCATCGAGCTGGTTTGGGATGAACAGGATAGAAGGGTGAAAACAACGCAACCTACAAGTGCAACACATTTGTGGGAACTTCTGCAACAGTGTTGGGAAGAACTTCCCGAACAATATTTGATTTCCATTGTGGAAAGAATGCCACGAGTGTGTTCGGCGGTTATATCTGCAAAAGGTGGCTACTTTGCTGAGACAAAAATTTAAATTACATTTTGTTAAACAAAATTATTCTGTGATTTCTTTTTATCTCCAATTCTTTATTTGTTCCATGCTTCATTTTAGAGTACATGGAGACATTAAACTGCACTAGGGCATGCCCGTACTATATATATATCTAAAATTATATCCCCCCCCCCTCTATTTACATGAAATGGTTTGGTTCATTCGCAAAGCCAAAGCGGACGGCTTGCGAGTACGGTGACAATCCCCCCCCTCTATTTACATGAAATGGTTTGGTCCAAAACGAACGGCTTGCGAGTACGGTGACAATCCCCCCCCCCCCCCTCTATTTACATGGAATGGTTTGGTCCAAAGCGAACGGCTTGCGAGTACGGTGACAATCCCCCCCCTCTATTTACATGCAATGGTTTGGTCCAAAGCGAACGGCTTGCGGAGTTTGGTAAAGAAATCGCCATAGCTCGGTAACTACTTGTCCGATTAATTTAAAACCTTGAAAAGGCACATCCTCGGGTCCCCAGCAATATACCTGGCAAGTTTCAAGTATATCGGACTGGTAGTTGTCGAGAAACAGCGGTCGCATACACACACACAGACACACACACAGACATTCACACAGAGATTACTGGAATTATAGATAGATAAATTTCAATAAAAACTGGAAAAATTGATGTGTTCCAAAACTCAAAACTCTTGTAGTGTGTGTGTATATATATATATATATATATATATATATATATATATATATATACATACATATATATTGTTACGAATTTGGGTAGTTGATCTATGTAGAGCAGAGTTAATCTGAGTAGGTAACATGTTTCGACTGTCATGATAGGGAATCTACCTGTAATAAGTCATGTATAGGCGTTTGTCGGGTTAAGATGTATGATTGTGAATCTACCAGGAGATTCGTGTGTTAAGTAGTGTAGGGAATAATGAGTAGAGCCCTTATACGTACCAGGTTAGATGTGAGTCTTATTGTGAGTCTTATACGTACCAGGTATCTAACCTGATACTAACCTGGTAGTATGTCTCACCTGGTAGTCAGACCTTTGTCCATTTTGGCACTGCACACCACTTAAACATTAGTTAGGACCTTTAGTACAACACTAACTGACGCCTTCTCCCCTGACATGACTTAGGAAGAAATCAGGCTAGAACACCACCACAATTGGCCACCACTATTTACTCCTCCGAGAGGCCTACCCACCCCGCATAGCACGTGCTATAACACAAGGACCACGGAGTAGGGGACGAGAGTTGGAGTGATGCAGTGGGCGTGCACAGGGGCGAGTCGGTGGAGGCTCTGATTGGCAGAGCATTGCGCCAATGCTGACGTCACAGGGGAGAGATATTAACGAGGGCCGGACGCCATTTCGGGCAGTGAGGAGTGCAGATCTGATCCCGAGTTAGGCAGGAGTGAGGGAGTCGAGTTCCATTCCTGAGTCGAGTTGAGCAGTTGGATTCCTGGCAGTGCAGTGCAGAGCCCGAGTCCGTTTTGAGCAGTTGGGTTTGAGACGCGGCAGCACTTTGGTCGGAGTCGACCATGTGTGGAGCGGCAAGCCTGCGTGGGACGCGTGGCGCTTGGAGCGAGGCCTTGTGGGACTTGGAGCGAAGGACCTCGTGGTGTGCGGTCGGAGGGGGCGGGGCGATGTTGGACAGCAGCGGAAGAAGACGACAAGACAAGCTAAGCCGAGCTCAGCGTGTACATTTTACAAGACGTGTTTCTTTCTTTAATTCATCTCCCTCGTCTCGTGTTTGATATCTGGTGTGCGGGATCCCGATTTAGGATATTTATTACCGGCGCGTGCTTTTCACTGTCTTTGCTTTTCCCAATAAACCCTTGCATTACTTTTTGTATATAATACCTGAACGCAGTTTGCCGGGTGATTGATTTGATAGTTAAGGCTGCGGGGACTTGCGCTGCTTCCCTCCATTCCGTGCGCTTAGGTGTTTTAGATTTTGGAATCCGCCATTGAGCTTCCGCCTCGGAGTTAAAGCCTTCGTGATCGGCATCCACGATCGCCTGATATAAATGTCGGCGGTTGCGCGACATTTGGTGTCAGGAGTGTGGGATTCGAACCTGTCGGACAAATTTTATTGTCCGCGGCGAGACATTGACACGGTCGGGCGTACATCGCGCCCGGCGTTCGAACGCGAATTTTTTTTTTATCGTCAAGGCGGAGAAATTTGATACCGATTGGATATATGGAGAGCGATATCGCGTCTTCGACAAATTAAAATTGTGTTTTCTTGGAATTATAATAAATACGCGCGCGGGGATCGACCTTCCGAAAAGCAGATGTCGGAGATCGACGAAATGGAGGTACGCAGCGAGGCCTCCATCAGTGAAGGGAGTGAGCCGGAAATAGGGGGATTTGAATTAGAGGTGAGCCTTGGAACCTCCCCCGTCCTGAGTACCAAGTTAACCCCCTCCCCTACCGGGGAGTCAGGAGCAGTAAGAGCGGCCCTGATAACCAACCAGATGATGGATCGATTGCTTAGGGCGATAAGTGAGAGCAATGAGCGAACCAGTAAGGAATTGAAGGGTGAAATGCGGGAAATGAAAAGTGGGTTGGAAAATAAAATGGAGGGAATGAGTAAGGAGATGGGAGAAATGAGGGCCGATAGTGAGCGAATGGAAAGCAAAATGGAGTCCCAGGGGAATGAATGGAGGGAAGGAATGAAGGGAATGAGTGATCGATTGGAGGGACAAATTGAAGGAGTGGGAAATATAAATGACGAACGGACGAATGAATTGAAGGAAGGACGAACGAATGGTGCCGCCGGGGCACAGGAGAGGCTAAAGGTGGCAAAAATTGAATCTGAACGGGGGGAAGCCAAATTGGGAATGGGAGAGAGTATGGCCCATGCAGATGTGCATGGGGCTCAGGAGCCGGGAATGGCAAAATTGGGAATTGCACCAGGAATGGCAATTGAAGTAGATGAGGAGACTGCAGGTGCAGAGGTGAATGGGGAATGCGCACAGGTGAGTGTAGAGTGCGCACACATAGATGGGGAGACTGCAGGTGCAGAGGTGAATGGGGAATGCGCACAGGTGAGTGGAGAGTGTGCACAGGTAGATGGAGAGACTGCAGGTGCAGAGGTGGATGGGGAATGTCCACAGGTAAATGTGGAGTGCCCACAGGTGAATGGGGAATGCGTACAGTTGAGTGTGGAGTGCGCACAGGTAGATGGGGAGACGGAATGTGAGAATTGTAATGGGGAATATTTCCCACCTGGTGGCCTGGTTGTTTGTCGGGACCGGGTGGATGTCACAACACCTCAACAGGGGGATGAATTGGAATTGGTGCAGCACCAGGGCGGTGGTGCGGAGCAAGAGGGGGTAGAGTTTTTGGGGGTCCGTGTAATGGAGCCGGACCGGGTATTTATTGGGGATATTGATGAAAGCCTGGCGGGGCCAGAAATGAGTTGTGATGGTAATGATGAGGATGATTTGATCCAGCGGCTGGGGACCTGGGACAGTCCCATGGAGGTAGGGTTTGACCAGCCCCAAAGGAGTTTGGGGGAGGAGGTGAGTTGGTCCGAGGAGATGGTTGGAATGACCAAGGGGACCCTCACCGTGCACTACGATTTGGAAACAGAGGCTCCAAAATTGGACAACCAGTTGGGGGAGTGTGTTGGCTCCGGGCTATACTTCGATCTTGGGGAGTCGGGAGATAGAGCCTCCGATGATTTGGTCCCCGTAGGGAATGTGGACCAGCTGCAGGGAGGGGCAGAACAACCAGTGGTAGAGGTTGTTACCTGCAGTTGCGGTGATTGGTCACCTGGAGCCAAAATTTCTAAAAGATAATTTTAAATTAAATTTAAATGGGAGTTTGATTTGGCGCAGCCATGGGGAGAGTTGGTCCCCGGGCTGCAGGATTTGGACATAGGGAGGTCATTGAGGATGGCCTCGGGGAAAAGTTGCCCCTTTCAAAATTTGGTGATGCCAGCCAGCCGGGGGGCTGTACTCGCGAGATTTGGATGTGGGGTCCAGCCTGGGGTGTCGAGGTACGACCTGGGCCCCATGGGGGGTCTGGTGGAGTGTGGCTGGCATCCCTTGTCCATCGGGGAACCGTCCGGGCGAGTGGCTCGGGCCGACAGGGTCACAGGACCCTGGTGGGGGTTAAGACCTCCATGGGGTCCGAGGTGGTTTCTCAAGCCTGGGATGGCATTTATTGAGGACCACTAGGGGGAGGTGTTGTGGGTCGCCCTTGGTGGTGGCACCGCAGATGGCCAGCTTGGGCCTGATGTAGTGACCACCCGGGCATGTGGCCTGACACCCTCTCCCTGAGCCTCTGGGACAACCAGCATGTGGTGACCTGGCATGGTGGTTGGTCTATGGACGCGGGTCGAACCGAATGGACAGGGATGGAGATAGCCTGCCGGACAACCATTGGGGCATCTGTGGAACGTGATGGTGTGAGAGTGACCTTCCACAGATGCTCCGTTATGATTTATGGACTTTCGGGTTGGGAAGAGAGCCATGGGGTTGGTGAATTTGGAATGTGTAACGAGCCGAGCATATGGGCCATGCTCGGCTGGCATGTGTATGGCAAAACATCTTTCTTTGGTTGAGATTAGTAAAATGTGAAAATGTGTGGCATGGGTAATCTGCGGGTTAGATGCAAATTTAAGGGTGAATTTTGTCAAGAAAAATGGTGGACACTGTACAGTGACGCCATTATTGATCCAGGTGTGTTAGACCAAAGTGTTGGAGGCTGTGATAAAAATTGATAGGGTAGCAGGACACAGCTTTCAACTGGTTGTGGGGGCGACTGTGCCAACATTTGGGACGCGGAGTCATGGGGATGTCGTTGTGTAGCCTGGGGGTCAACGTGGTGCTGTGGGTGTCTGAGGGGTGTGGACCATGTCTTCTGGGTGGGTCTCCTGGTGGAGCTTGACTGTTGACTGGACCTTGGTGTGGTCAAGTGTGGGTGAGCATGGGGGCTGCGGTTCTGTGGACTGGGGGACGAGAGGGCGGCGTAGGTGACGCGAGGGGAATGCCATGCACTGCGACCGTCTCCCCCAGGGCCGAGGTTGTGTGTGCGGTAGTGTGTATTGTGGCAGCAGGTGCTCACCACATTGGCCAGCTGGGGCTGGTGCAGCTGTGTTCCTCGCAGGGGGGCCGAAGGATGGATGGTGGGTCGCACCCTTATGGACACTCATGGGCCATGTTGGCGTTTTGACTGCTCACCTTGTCCCGATGACCCTTGCACGGTGGAGGTGCAGAGCTGTCGTGGCCACTGGTAGTTGTGTAGTGATGATCACCATTGAATGCGGATCCACATACCTGCCAGTGTAGTGGGGACAAAAGTGAAATTTGGAGAAATTTGGGAGGCCCAATGATAAATTTCGGGATTGTGAAGGGTGGATTGCACGTTGGACCTGACCAACTGGTAATTACCTGCACTTGAGGTGAGTGGTTGATGTGTACTGTCCCAGGCTTCAGGACTTGCTTGGTAAATTGGGGACATGTAATTTGGAGATGGGAGGCGGGTGAGAGTGACGACATGGCCGGTGAGGGGGATGGAATGGGGGCCACACAGTGTCTTGTGGGTGGCGTGTGTTTATGTGTAGAGGTGTTGTGTTTTGATGTGGTCATGAGAGTGGAAACTGGAGAGTGAGTGATGATTCTTGGAGACCATGAGGAGCGATTATTGTGTTTTGGAAATGGAAATGTGTAATCTATCTATAATTCCACTAATCTCTGTGTGTATGTTTGTTTGTACGTTTGTTTGTTTGTTTGTATGTCTGTGACCGCTGTTTCTCGACAACTACCGGTCCGATATACTTGAAACTTGCCAGGTATATTGCTGGGGACCCGAGGATGTGCCTTTTCAAGGTTTCATATTAATCGGACAATTACTTACCGAGCTATGTCCAAAAAACGATTCAACCAATCAGAGAGCAGCGAGCTATCGCGTGTGCCGAACGTGGCGGACACACTCTGCCTCGGATGGCACATTTGAGAGCGTATTCATTTATTTCACGTTTGCAAACTATGTTGCCGTTAAACTATGTTTTAAAACTAATAAAAACTAATTTGCGATTCATCGTAACTGCGATATACGACCTTCCGGACAGTGAGGACTGCACTTCCGGCATCCAATCACAGAACGCGTTATTGCGTAGGCGTGGCCGATGTGAGAGCGAGCTGATGCTGAGCCCAGCGCGTGCGCCATTACGGTACGTAATTCGATTTCTTCCGGAGAAAATAATAATTTCTCGATTTCTTATGCGCATTATTTCTCCCAATTCAGTCAGAGCGAAGGGCGGAAGCGAAGAGCGTTGTTTTTTTTGTTTACGGGCGTACGGGCGGGGTAGAGCGTACGGGTAGCGTTTTTTTTTTTTTTGGCACATTTGAGAGCGTATTCATTTATTTCACGTTGGCAAACTATGTTGCCGCTATGTTGGCGTTAAACTATGTTTTACAACTAATTAAAACTAATTTGCGATTCTTTCGCTTTCCTGCGCATTTGTGCACGCTATGGCGATTTCTTTACCAAACTCCGCTAGCCGTTAGCTTTGGACCAAACCATTTCATGTAAATAGAGGGGGGGGATTGTCACCGTACTCGCAAGCCGTTAGCTTTGGACCAAACCATTGCATGTAAATAGAGGGGGGGGGGGGGGATATACTTTTAGATATATATATAGTACGGGCATGCCCTAGTGTGATTCAATGTGAACTGGGGGATTTCACATGTAGCAGGCCATGGCAAGCTTTGTAACACCTTTTACACCATCATTGGAATTGTGCTGAGTTGTGTTGAGAATTGAATGGCAGCGGGGGAGATGTGTTTGGGGTCTTGTGGGTGGGGAAGGTGTGTCCGTCCGCAGGTACGGATCAAGCTCTGAGGAGCGATGCCTGCGACCCCCCTCTGCGGCAATTACCCCTGACAGCCAGTGGTAACTGGAAATTGGAGCTCATCGGTGGAGGGTCTGGTTGGGCACCGTGAAGTGAGGAAGTCCCCCGGTGACCCGTGTTGCTGCGCTGAAGCAGGAGGCTGCGGAGGAGCCTGGTGTGTGTGGGGACCCTCACCGGCAAGGTAACGGAGGAAAGGGGCTATTGGGCTGCCATGGGCCAAGAGGTAAAGGGGGGGGGGGGCAATGAACTTGTAAGTCAGTTGACTTGTTTTGGGACTGCGGGCACCACAGCCTGAAGCGCCCCCACCATCTTTTGGTGCAGTACCTCCCCGCTGCCGAGTTGAGGAATGCACACACACGAATGACATCAATGCCATGGTCCTGCAGGGGGGTGAAATAAGTGCTATGTTGGTTTTTGCAATGCAGTAATGAGTGGTGGAATGAGAATGAGTGGTTAAGGGGCTTGTGTTGCATGAATGTGGGCGAAATCCACCGAGCCATGTCACTCACCTGTAACACCTGGACAGGGCCCGTGGAAATTTAGGGGGTGCATTGGGGATGGCCACATAGGTAAGGTTGTGTCTTGTGGCATCCACCGGGGGACGCGGTCTGTAGACCGGGTATGTGAAAATGTTTTATAGAGTTTTGAATTTTTGAGTGAGGTTAAGTTTTGTGGATAAGGTAGATTTTTGAGTGTTGCTTGTTCCTCCCACCAAAGGAGCGATGGAATGAAGATCAATGTACATACTTGCATGATGGTTAAGGTGATTAGCATGTTAAGGAAGTGTAGGTAGGTAGTCCGACTCACTTCCAACAGCCCTTCCTGATTTATTTCATAGGTTAATTAAGTGTGTGACAGTAGGAGTTAAGGCTGGAATGGCAGCGCCTGCAGTGAACCTTGCAGGAGCTACGGTTCCAGGGGGGGGGGGGGGGGGGGGTGGGCTGTGTTACGAATTTGGGTAATGATCTATGTAGAGCAGAGTAGATCTGAGTAGGTAACATGCTTCGACTGTCGCGATAGGGAATCTACCTGTACTAAGTTATGTGTAGGCATTTGTCGGGTTAATATCTATGATTGTGAATCTACCAGGAGATTCGTGTGTTAAGTAGTGTCGGGAATAATGAGTAGAGCCCTTGTATCTCTCACCTGGTAGTCAAACCTTTGTCCATTTTGGCACTGCACACCACTTAAACATTAGTTAGGACCTTTAATACAACACTAACTGATGCCTTCTCCCCTGACATGACTTAGGAAGAAATCAGGCGAGAACACCGCAACAATTGTCCGCCACCATTTACACCTCCGAGAGGCCTACCCACCTCGCATAGCATGTGCTATAACACAAGGACCACGGAGTAGGGGACGAGAGTTGGAGTGATGCAGTGGGCGTGCACAGGGGCGAGTCGGTGGAGGCTCTGATTGGCAGAGCAGTGCGCCAATGCTAACGTCACCGGGGAGAGATATTAACGAGGGCCGGACGCCATTTCGGGCAGTGAGGAGTGCAGATCTGATCCAGAGTTGAGCAGGAGGAGTGAGGGAGTCGAGTTCCATTCCTGAGTCGAGTTGAGCAGTTGCATTCCTGGCAGTGCAGTGCAGAGCCCGAGTCCGTTTTGAGCAGTTGGGTTTGAGACGCGGCAGGACTTTGGTCGGAGTCGACCCCATGTGGAGCCGCGAGCCTGCGTGGGACGCATGGCGCTTGGAGCGAGGCCTTGTGGGACTTGGAGCGAAGGACCTCGTGGTGTGCGGTCGGAGGGGGCGGGGCGGTGTTGGACAGCAGCGGAAGAAGACGACAAGACAAGCTAAGCCCAGCTCAGCGTGTACATTTTACAAGACGTGTTTCTTTCTTTAATTCATCTCCCTCGTCTCGTGTTTGATATCTGGTGTGCGGGATCCCGATTTACGATATTTATTACCAGCGCATGCTTTTCACTGTCTTTGCTTTCCCAATAAACCCTTGCATTGCTTTTTGTATATAATACCTGAACGCAGTTTACCGGGTGATTGATTTGATAGTTAAGGCTGCGGGGACTTGCGCTGCTTCCCTCCATTCCGCACGCTCAGGGGTGTTAGATTTTGGAATCCGCCATTGAGCTTCCGCCTCAGAGTTAAAGCCTTCGTGATCGGCGTCCGCGATCGCCTGATATAAATTTCGGCGGTTGCGCGACAATATTATATATATATATATATATATATATATATATATATATATATATATATATATATTGTTACGGGCGCGGTTTGGATGTTATTTTTGACCGAGCGGGTTGGTATGACCGCGACCGAACAGTTATTCCCCGACTAGACCCCGATTCCACCCAGACGTTGACCAAATCGCGCTATGCTAAATCAATGATGGAAAGGACACAACGACTGGGATAGATGAAACGACGCCAGGGGTACAGTTCTCAAGACCTCCGGAGGAGGGTATAATTACAGTGGTGGAGAAAAGGGGGTAGATTACACGGCAGAGTGAGGTAAAAGACACAGAAGAGATGGGCACTTAAATACAATCTTATCTTATCCCAGACAGACCACAGACAAACGGAACAAGGCTGACTTACACAGGGATTGATGGTAGGAAGGGACAGGTAGTCGATAGCACAAGGTGCACCTTGGCTCGGGACAGGATAAAGCACGGTCCAGTCCGGAGATGCGGGGAGGCCTCACAGCGCTCGGAGGGTATGTCTTGCTTGCTCCAAGCTCAGCGCGCATCTGACGTCACCTCCCTCTTCCTGCGCATGCTCAGCGGGGAGTGACACACCCTCGGCTGGTTGGCTCCGCCCCCTGGGGCCGGTCCGCCGCTTCCATTGGGTGCGGGGGTTACCGGGCTCCGCCCTTGACGAGGAGCTGACAGGGAGCCCCTATTTGGTAACCCCGTCGAGCAACATGTTCGATGGCGGCTCGTTGGGAAAGGCCTCGTGCCCTCCCAACACCCCCTACCAACCAAGCCGGAGTGAGGACGCGCACTCCCTGTGCACGCCGCTGTCGTTGCTGTTGTTGTTGTTGTTGTTGCTGAACCGTGAGGAAGAGCTGCGGGGAGGTATTGGGAGGTCCTAAACTTCCTAACGGTGCCATACAATCACATTCTGGTGCAACGAAGGGTCAGAATTAATGGAAACGAGTCCTTAACTGACATAGACTAAGAATAACTAGCAAGATGTCCTATAGTTGTCTTACATGAGATGCGGTGAACCTGGGCACGACATTTAATGGGGGAAATAGGGGGAGGTCGGGTCTACAGAGTGTTATTTACAGAAAATGGGACTAGGGAATGGGGGATTGGGGATAGTTGGGAAGTATTGAGGAAATAGGGGAATATTTACAAGCGGATATGGATGGATGCAAATCCCATATCCGCAACAATATATATAAATAAAACACAGTTTGTGTGTGTGTGTGTAATGTTACCGATAGACTCCTAAACGGAGAGGCTTACGTGCTTGATATTTGACATAGACATGGCCATTAAGCGTGGGACGAACATGGCCGAACTCAAAATATTTGACGATCCATATTTTTTATTCATATTTACCTCAGCGCATTTCAGCGAAGTACCCGCTAACAGCTCGCTGATTCGCTCAGAGCGATCACGTGATGTTCCGTTCCCGCCGCCAGACTGATTCGCTCAGAGCGATCACGTGATGTTCCATCCCGTCACACGTCACTTCACCTTTTATGCGATCGTGTTTTGTATCGATTTTGTGCGATATGAATTAAAGACGTCTTTGAAACAGCTGTGAAACGTCTTTCCACAACCCTTCCGTAACCGATTGGAGCAGTTTCTTGCCGCACAAAACGAGATCCGCGAAGCGAGTTGGTCGAGTCGTGCTGACCAAGATGGCGACACGGCGGCTTCACTTTTCACGGAGTATGAGCGTTCTATATATTTTCAATCAGTGCGCCCGTGATTTGTGGCATAGACATGACCATTGGGCCTTCACGGTGTAATTTGTGCGAGGCTTTTGTCCGAGTGAGCTTGAGTCGAGAGGGCAAATGTACGGGTTGGGAATGTACGGGTCTCCCTTCCCCCGCCTGGCAACGCCGGTACTGGAGGACGTCACAGGATCGGTGAGTCGCCAAAGCTGCTTTGTGCTGTTGCGAATATGGCAGGACTATGTCCGATTGTTGTGCTGCTCTCCGACCATGAGAACTGCAACGTCATTGTTGACTGGCCATCCCCTTCCCTCCCCCTTCCCCCTCCCCCCTCCGTCCCCCCTTCCTTCCCCCTCCCACCCTACCCCCTCCACCCTACCCCCTCCACCCTACCCCTCCCCTTCTCCCCCTCCCCCTCCCCCCCCTCACCCTTCTCCCCCTCCCCCCTCATTTTCCCCCCTCCCCCCCTCCCCCTCGATTTCCCCCCTCCCACCTCCCCCTCCCTTCTCCCCCTCCCCCTCCCCCTCCCTTTCCCCCTCCCACCTCCCCCCTCCCCCCTCCCTCCTCCCCTCCTCCCCTCCTCCCCCTCTCCCCCTCCCCCCTCTCCCCACTCCCACCCCTCACCCTCACCATCCCCCCCTCTTCTCCCCTCACCCCGTCCCCCTCCCACTCTTCTCCCCTCCCCCCCCGTTCCCCTCCCCCCCCCCTCCCCCGCCCGGCAATGCCGGGTACTTCTGCTAGTATATATATCTATATATATATATATATATATATATATATATATATATATATATATATATATATATATATATATATATATATATACATATATATATATATATATATATATATATATATATATATATATATATATATATATATTTATTTATTTATATACACATACGGTGTGTATATATATATATATATATATATATATATATATATATATATATATATATATATATATATATATATATATATATTGTTACGGTTTCGCGCGACCCCCGTTCCCTTAACAAGTGGAGATTAAGCCCCTTGTTCTTTTTGGGTCATCGCAACCGCGAGACTTTAAGTCGCCACTCCCGGGCAGACGCAGGACAGGGTTTTCGGGACAATTCTCGCACGTACCTAAATACCTACCCCGCTACGGAAGCGGGGATCAGGTCTCGCACAAACCACGCGTAATTTGAGTACGTCTGAGCAGATGACATACCACGTGGTCCATGCAGTTATCTTGTATTGGAACCCAATTAGAGCGATAATTATTCGGACCACGCTAAGTCAATGACTTGTCACGCCAAAAGCCAAACACAAACATCAATGATGGAAAACACAAAGGCGGTAGAATCGAAGGAATAACACGATTTAATTATTATTTACAATGATTCAGTAGAAAGCACAGACACAGGGCAGTCTTATACAGTCTTAGCTTTTCCCAGACACGGGCCCATTCACACTCACAGGGGGAATGAAAGAAGGAAATGTTCATGCGCTGAACGCACCAGCTCCAATGTTCAGGAACAGCTCACCCGGCGTGGCCCTCTGCTGGTCATAGCACGTCCCTCGATGAAGGCAGGCGGGAGGGATCCTTGCGGCACGTATCTCGAACAAAGGCAGGCTGGCGAACATGCGCGTCTATCGCCCGGCTCAGCGGTTTCTCACAGCACGATTAATCAACGGCACGCTTTCACTCGCGTAACCCAATAGGGGATTTTCCTCAAGCTCAACAGAGCATTCAACTTGTTCAAGCACCTCTCCCCTCAAAACTGCTTGACTCGTTTCAACGCACCTCTCCTCAGAACTGTTCAACAGAGGACCCCGGCTCGTAACTTGTTCAGCGCTTCGAACTGATAACTCAAGCTCATCACTCAGCGCCTGTCCTTCTCGCATTGGCTTGCCTCATAACTCGTAAGCGCCTCTCCCCATAACTGAGGTGGGGGCTTTTCGCAAATGGTTATATTGCCACGCCCTTAGCCCGCATCGAATGTTCCAAACCACGCCTTTTCCACAGCCATAAGCCACTCCCCTCGAGCCCTGATTGGCGGCTCGTGCTTACCCTCACTCCTTCCCGCCTTCCTTTGCCCTTGATCGGTGTGTCCAGGCCTGCCTCGTGGAATTTCACGCCAAAGCCAAAGTATCGAGGCGGCATAAAGCATTGGAGGGAAACCTAACTCTCATTATTCTACTCAACGCAAAACTAACACAGGAAAAGGACTGTGCTTACATTTACTATGAAATAACTGAACTATCGCGAGGCTACATGTTGTAGTGTGACTAACTATGAGGGGGGAAATTAACCTTTATTGGTAAAAACACAAAACCGCAACACTACCCCTCTCCCTCGTCAGACTCGTCCCCGAGTCGAACCCAACAACTGGAACGACCGGTTTTGAGAATGACATGCAAAATTACTTTTACTTTTACATGTAACATCTCGGTGTGGTTCCCCCTAACATTTACACTAAACCGTGTATGTGACAGTTTTAAAACACTAAATATGCCCCCCATATTGCGTTGAGTAGCTATCTAACAGAATCACACCCACAACTAACTGAATTCCGAAATTTGTCAAACTAAACACATAGCCGGTGGGAAGCATTTTCATATTTACAAGCACAAAAACTTACTTTTATTTACAATTCTATGACCCAGGACCTGTCCTTTTTGGAAGAGAACATTGGAGGGGAGAGAAAGCACAGCAAAAAAAACACAACACACTCAAAATCATAACACTTGCTGCTTGCTTCTTGCATCTTGCTTCTTGCTTTTTCTGTGTGCCTATCAAACCGGCTAGCCCCCGGACCAGCATACAGGCCATTTTTGATCTTCAGGGCTATCTAAACTTCCAAATCTTCTCATCCCGAGCACACCATAATAGAAAAATGCACAAAAAATGCGTTTATTTCATTTCACTGCCAGGCAGGGCCAACCTTATGTGGTACGACTGCGTGACATTAATGCCACTCAAAACAAGTGGTCCGAAGATGCAAGGTGATTTTGCAGCAAAGTGTTGCACAGCAGAGGTGCAAGGCCACAAAACTTGTGGTCCATGAGTGTATAAGGTGCAGCAAAGTGTTTGTGGCAGCAAAGTGCTGCACAGGTGCAGAAAAGTTACAGTAAAAGGATATGGCAGCAAATGCTGTGCAGTTCGGCTGCACAGATGTAACAAGGTGCAGCAGGGATATGGCAGCAAAGTGCTGTGCAGTTCGTCTGCACAGATGTAGCAAGGTGCAGCAAGATGCTGCACAGGTCGATAGTGCTGCACAGTTCCACCTCCAAAATGGTCCTGGGGTGGGGGGAGAGACAAAGCACGACCAGCAAAGCGGAAAGGGCGCAACGGCACACAGCAAAACAAGGTAATGCAAGGCGAGGGGCGCGGAAGAGCGAGCAGAGCAGGCTCGTCCCTAGCCGTCCGTACCCCCCAACGTCGGCTTACACTACCCTAGCCCTCCTTGTATTTACGAATTCGTCTCTACGTCTTGTCTCCCATATCCCCCTCTAATCCAAATTTGTCTCCCAATCCCTCCCAGGAAGGAAGGAATGGAACAAACACAATGTCTCATTACGTCATGATGCGTCTTTACCATCCAAACGGCTTACAGAGCCTTGGTGTGGAGCTTCGTCCTCCTCGGTGATTGGCTGTGGATGGTGCGAAGGGATTTCTCATCCTACCTACTACACTACTGACATTTACTCATTTAAACTACCCGGGGTCGTACCCTGCCAATCGGCCTCTTTAAACTATGTGGTTCTAAGAACCCAAATTCCCATTGCCCACCTGGTGCCCTCCAAAATTTGGGTCTCACTCCCACATATTTTCTCTCTGTGCCCTTGCACAATTTCGGGGCTGGGTCGTGTGGCTCTACCAGCAGGTCTACCTACCTGCGCACCTCCGCCACTGAAGTCGCCACCCGAGCTTACCTGCTCCTGCGACTACCTAAACTGGGGAAGGCCCCTCCTGGCACTTTACCCACTGATGCCCACCTTGGCATTGGGCAACCCGGGTCCTCTCCTGGGATCCTCGGGCCGCACTCAACCACAACTACACAAACTGGGGAAGGCCCCTCCTGGCACTTTACCCCCCGATGCCCACCTTGGCATTGGGCAACCCGGGTCCTCTCCTGGGATCCTCGGGCCCCACTCACAACTAACCTAACCGGCTCCCAGAGCCTACCTGTGGCCTCACCTGGCCGACAAACTACCAGTGGCGGAGTGCCCCAATAACCACACGCACCAATTAAGCCACACACCCAGCCATTCCACATACTCATGCACCCAACAAAACACTACTTGCTCCTGCCCGCACCACAGGAGTCAATATCCATACAAATTTGGCCTAAGCCCTCTACCTGGCTTTACACTACCCACCCCGGGCTTTCGCAAATGGGTTCCACCTCCCCCCATTCACTCCTTCGCACCATACATTCCACACCTTTTATTCCACACCAAGCATTCTCACACACCATTTATCTCACACACCATTTATCTCACACAGCTTTTGTCTCGCACACCTTTTGTGCTCACACACCTCTTTATCTCGCACACTACTTTCCATACACCTCAACACAATTCCATTTGTCTCAACACAATTCCTCATGCACACAGCATCATCTAGCTGACTACTTCCCCTAAAACTCATGCTTCCCCATCTTCCCTTTACACTAAGCAATCCCTTGTCATTATCAACCATCTAACCTCTCTACGTCCCCACTATAGATACAAGTGTCACTACTTAAATCTTGTCCCTACAGTCTGCTAATTCCCTAACATTATCCTAGCCCTCCCTCGGCTAGCTTCGGTGCCCCATGGAGGTAACCATTGCTGGCACCCCCATGTGCCTATCACTGCCATCCCCCTAAACTAATGCTCATGGGCCCTGTGTGAGGAATGGTCGAAATTACCATTCCTCCACGTAGGGTACACTATCCTCATCAGTCCACTACACTCTACGAGCCTCTCCAAGTGGATGTACTTTGTCCTGCCTCGGCCTCTAAGGGCCGAGCGATCCATGTGGGTGATTGGTCTCCTGTATGTTGGGTCCGTCCGGCATTTTCGATCCAGGGGAGGAGGTATGGATGGGCCGAGGTTCAGGGCTCCATCCCTGCGTGGGGCCTCGCGGTCCCACGCACGATGACCCAATCGGCCCCGGTCGGAGCACCGCACCCGCCAAGGTGCGCGGCTCCGAAATCTCCTACCTCCCCTTGAACCTCGCCGTTCGCCATTGCCGCCACGGCACGGCACCAACCATACAGTGCGGGGGCTGGCACGAATCATGCACGTCGGTCCTTGTGAAACCACCGCAGCATCGATCCCCGCCGGTTCCTGCTGCACACAACTCACCGAGGACTCGCGTCTGCTATCCGTCCCGTTAAACGCTACCCCGGTCGGTGTCGATGCTTGAGCAGTGTTCTCACCACTCGCGACCCACTCCGCATTCGCACACTCAGGCATCCCCGTGCCTCCCATACACTCCGTTACTGCACACTTAGGCGCACTCACGCCTTTCGCACACCCCGTTACACACTTTTCTCGCATAGTCTGGTGTGCATTCTCCCTCACACTCTGTAACATGCTTGTGTGTGCACTCCTGCACATACTCTGCAACACACTCTGGTGTGCACTCCTGCACACACTCTGCAACATGCTCCTGTGTGCAGTCCTGCACACACTCTGTAACACACTCTCCCATTACACACTCTGTAACACCCTCGGGTGTGCACTCTCCTGTTACACACACAATCATTGCACACTCCGGTGCACACTTTCCTCGCTCATGCTTCGGCGCACACTCTCTCTCATACCGTGCACCAGTCGCCCTCTTACACCGCACAATGGACCATCCGCGACCGCTCGGGTTTCGTCTCTGTCCCAAGCGCGCCAAAAACCTGTTCGCGCCAAACACATTCGCGCCATTATTTTCACTCATCTCGGGGTCCTCCTTCCCTGGCTTCTTCGCCATCACCTGTAAACCTTTATTGGAGTTAGCAAGCACGGCATCACGGTGTGAATACAAACTTTGTACTGGTTCCATTTCTACCTCCCGTGATTTATTTCCTATTTCTTCTGTCTCCCCTCCCCCAATTGTTTCTTTTTTCTCGACGACCGCCGGCGTGCATGAAATTTCTTTGTCCAATTCGACCTTCGTCGGCGCCCCCGAAATTTATTTTTCCAATGCTACGATCGCCGGCTCTTCTACTCCCCATGTCGCGATTTTCATAGCCCCAGTCAACTTAGTTGTGCTCCGCTTTACTTCGTTCTCCACGCGTTCCCCACATCGCTTCACCTCATCGCGCCCCATTGCGACCTCCTCGCTCAACCCGCGCATAATGTCCTCCCCCATTTCTTTTATTTCTTTCTTCGATGCTGCCATCATTTCTTCCAATTCCCGGGTGGATTTGTCCCCCATTTCCTTCAATTCCCGGGTGGATTTGTCCCCCATTTCTTTCAATTGACCACCCCATTCGTTCACTGTTCTTTTCCATAATTTGTTCCATTTTCCTGGTGGATTTCTCAGTCATCTTTTCCATATACCCCATCATTTGCGCCATAATAAGGCCCACATCTATTGGCGCTGTGGGCTTGGCCCTCGCCGCCACGTGCGAGGCGCCGCCATTGTCTTTACCAGCTGCCACACCCTTTTCGGCTTCCTCCACTACCAACTGTCTTTCTTGCAGGTCCTGGGTTATCCATTCCTCCTCTTCATCTACCCCCACCTGCATTCGACCGCCTTGGCCAGCCAAGGTACGAATATAAATTTGGCTTTTAAAAACTAAATTTAGTCCGCTCGCAATTTCGAGTGCATGAAGCACACTCCAGGTCCAATCCCACTCCCGGACACAAAATGTTATGGTTTCGCGCGACCCCCGTTCCCTTACCAAGGGGAGATTAAGCCCCTTGTTCTTTTTGGGTCGTCACAACCATGAGACTTTGAGTCGCCACTACCGGGCAGACGCAGGACAGGGTTTCGGGACAATTCTCGCACATACCTAAATACCTATGCCGCCGCGGAAGCGGGGATCAAGTCTTGCATGAACCATGCGTAATTTGAGTATGTCCTAGCGGATGACGTACCACGTGGTCCATGCAGTTATCTTGTATTGGAACCCGATTAGAGCGATAAATTATTCATACCACGCTAAGTCAATGATGGAAAACACAAAAGCTGTAGAATCAAAGGAATAACACGATTTAATTATTATTTACAATGATTCGGTAGAAAGCAGAGACACAGGGCAGTCTTAAACAGTCTTAGCTTATTCCCCAGACACAGGCCCGTTCACACTCACAGGGGGAATGAAAGACGGAAATGTTCATGCGCTGAATGCGCCAGCTCCGTTGTTCAGGAACAACTCGCCCGGCGTGGCCCTCTGCCGGTCACAGCACGTCCCTCGATGAAGGCAGGCAGGCAGGCGGGAGGGATCCTTGCGGCACGTATCTCGAACAAAGGCAAGCTGGCGAACATGCGCGTCTATCGCCTGGCTCGGCGGTTTCTCACAGCGCGATTAATCAACGGCGCGTTTTCACTCGCGTAACGCAATAGGGGATTTGCCTCAAGCTCAACCGAGCATTCAACTTATTCAAGTGCCTCTCCCCTCAAAACTGCTTGACTTGTTTCAACGCACCTCTCCTCAGAACTGTTCAACAGAGGACCCCGGCTCGTAACTTGTTCAGCGCTTCGAACCAATAACTCAAGCTTATCACTCAGTGCCTGTGCTTCTCGCATGGGCTTGCCTCATAACTCGTAAGCGCCTCTCCCCATAACTGAGGTGGGGGCTTTTCGCAAAGGGTTATATTGCCACGCCCTTAGCCCGCATCGAATGTTCCAAACCACGCCTTTGCCACAGCCGTAAGCCACTCCCCTCGAGCCCTGATTGGCGGCTCGTGCTTACCGTCACTCCTTCCCCACCTTCCTTCGCCCTTGATCGACGTGTCCAGGCCTGCCTCGTGGCATTTTGCACCAAAGCCAAAGTATCGAGGCGGCATAAAGCATTGGAGGGAAGCCTAACTCATTATTCTACTCAACGCAAAACTAACACAGGAAAAGGACTATGCTTACATTTACTATGAAATAACTGAACTATTGCGAGGCTACATGTTGTAGTGCAACTAACTACGAGGGGGAAAATTAACCTTTATTGGTAAAAACACAAAACCGCAACAATATATATATACATAAATGTATATATATATATATATATATATATATATATATATATATATATATATATATATATATATATATATATATATATCTTGTTATGGTTTTGCAATAAAGAACACCCCCTCTAGTTAATTACACGACAACATGTAGCCTGCAGTAGTCAGTTATTTCTTATTAAATGTAAAGATTATCTCCCTTTCCATTGTGTAGTAATTAAAGCAGATATGCGTTGAGTTTCGGCAGGATTTCAAACCTTCATGTAGTTGAAGGAAGATGTTGGTTCATGTGCACTGGGGCATGGCTACAAGCACAGTCCATGTGATCAACCGCGACTGTGGTAGGCGAGGCTAAAAGAACTGCCCACGTCACCAGCAGGCAACCAATGAGAGGGCATGGACATGTCACTAGCAAACAACCAATGAGAGGTAGTGGACACATCCGCGACCAATCAGGTCGTGGCCACTTCACCAGCAAGCGACTGATGTTAGGTTGTAAAAGTGACCAAATTCGGCCAATGGGAGGCTGTGAAACATGCTAGAAAGCCTTTCAACCCAATATAAACCGGTGCCCATCGGACTTCCGGTCCTCTCTCTCGCTACCCTCTCTCGTCGTCGTCCTTCAAGCTGGCTGTCCTACGTGCTGGTTCTTCCTTCTTGCGCTGGACCTTCGTTCCTCATGCTGGTGCTTCATCCGAGCTGGGTCGTCGCCTGTGCTGAATCGTTCCTCGACCTGAATCGTCGTTTGTGCTGACTTTGATGTGGCAGTTTGTCCTGCAGACCTTCTTCAAGCTGTGCATCCTGAACGGTCTGTGAGCTGCGCGCAGAAGCTGGCGAACCCAAGTCCGCGTCAGCACGTCCATCGGTACAAGGTTAACCTGTGCGATTCATCCTCCTGTTGGGATTTAGATAGATAAGAATTAATAGTTAAGTCTGCTCTCGTCCTTTTTCTGTGAATTTATAAATAAAAGACGTGAACATTTCGTTTCCTTTCAACCTGTTCATGTACGTCCTTTCTCCCATTGGCCCAGCATAGTTCGAACCAAATTTGACTCTTCAATTATGTCCATAAATCACGCAGCATAACACCATGATTCACACCGCGCAAAACCGCTTGGCTCACTCGATTGGAATAAGGTGTGAAATCGTGAGAGGGGGTTCAATTCCCGGTCTTTCTAGCCACGTGGTCTCGAAGGTATTTGGGTAGTGGCCAATAACCCTTCACCCGCGGTTGTGGGATTGGCAGTTGAAGTTGCTTAGCAACCCGTCGACCACGAGCTTAGTCGCAGCCGACGACCCCGTGGAACCGGTCTGTGGGGGAAACGGGGTCTTCACCCCCTCCCCCCCACCCCCTCCCTTAGTACGTCGACAGAACCGGATTCCGGCAACAATATATATGTATGTATATATGTATATCTGAATATATATATATATATATATGTATATATATATATATATATATATATATATATATAATGTTAAGCCACAATAAAATCATGCAATGTGATGCAATATACATATACATTTCCACCTGGCAGTCGTGCAGAAATCTGCACCAGAACTGAACAGATGGTTCAGTGTGTGTGTGAATACTGAGCGTGTCGTAAAGCCTTGCCATGGAACACGGCACAGCATGTACATGGAAACATGCCATGAAATGATTGTGGCCAACACCAGACTCATAAATAGCTCATACACACACGTAAACAGGCTAAATAATGTCTATGATGATGATTATAATGATAGTTACTGTTGTTATTGGAATTTAATTACAACCATCAATTAATCTCGTGACCCGCACTCTAGCCAATATAAACATAGGAATTTGTACATTTATGGTCGATATTTAAATATTTTTTCTGAAAACATCATTAAGTGATAAAAAGGCAGAGATTATCAATGGCAATTAAAACAAAAATTTCATGAAGATCCTAGTTATTACTCAGGTGTGTTGGATTATCTTGTGAAAAATCCTGCATCGATGTATCAATGCTTTGCATCACGTCGATGGTTCCTGTCCATTTACATCATTCACCCGGGTGGGATGCAAGCATAATATTTCCAGTGTGTCCTTGCATACCCGATAAACAGTTTTCCATTTCAGGTGGACATGAGTGTTCTGATCACCCTCCACCAATAAAGCGACACTTTAAAATAAACAGTTCCCATCACATCTCCTCGACGAAATATCTCCGATTGATCTGCTCCAAGCCGATATTTACTGCCTAAATGTAAATATACCACCAACGTTAACCATTTATGTGTTTTACTCACTTAATTGTGGACTATAATATTAAAACACATAATAAAATGATGCTTTGTGATGAAATATACATTTCCACCTTGCAGTTGTGCAGAAATCTGCACCAGAACCGAGCGGATGGTTCAGTGTGTGTGCGAATACAGAATGTGCCGCAAGACTTGCCATGGAACACGGCACAGCCTGTACATGGAAACATGTCATGAAGGATAACAACAACAACAACAATTAAACCTCCAATAACAGGATTGCTAAATATTACCAGTTAAGGTACCTTAGAGGGTCGTGGATGGGGGAACTGTGCAGGATTTGTGGCTGAAAAGTGTTGGTGCGGCAAAGTGTTTCAGCAATTTCCGAGGCTCGTTTCCCAGGTAGTGAGTCTGATGATCAAATATGAAGTGGTCTTCACAAACAACACAGTATTTTGAATGAAAATACGTGTTGATTTTGAATTTGGTTGTTCCTTGGTTTTTCAACCACAAAGCACAACATTGACGATCTTTTTGTGGGTCAGGGATGCAAAAAACGACTTCTCTGAGCAAATTTCATGGCGAACAGTTAAATGTTAAATGCTTGGCACATCGGCATCTTGAACGCCAGAATAACCTGTGATGAAACACAGACGTACGCATCCTTCAATCGAGTTGTGCACCCGTGACGTCACTCAAATAGACAGAAGTAACTCATTTGTATAACAGAAGTGTAAAAAAAAAAAAACTTGGATTTTCTTAAAATTACATCATTCACCCGGGTGTGATGCAAGCATAATATTTCCAGTGTGTCCTTGCATACCTGATAAACAGTTTTCCATTTCAGGTGGACATGAGTGTTCTGATCAGCCTCCACCAATAAAGCGACACTTTCAAATAAACAGTTCCCATCACCAAATGTCTCCTCGACGAAATATCTCCGATTGATCTGCTCCAAGCCGATATTTACTGCCTAAATGTAAATATACCACCAACGTTAACCATTTATGTGTTTTATTCACTTTTACTCACGTTCGCCACGTATAACACAAGTGAAAATAATCCGATTTTACAATACGATTATCTGGCTTATTCTCTCAAACCTTTTTTTGTGCTAATGGGTCAGGGATATCATCGTCTTAAACATACACCTTCAAAAAATTTCAATTATGCCCCTTTAAAGGATCTCAGGTGAAAATTTAGTTAAAATTTTCGATTGAAACAAACTGGTTGTATACCCTGAATTAAATTTCACTTCTTGCATAAATCGAAAATAGCTTATTCAGATTAATCGTGGGATATACCAAATCTGGATTAAATATTCAGTCAAAGAGGTGAATCTATAATTCCAAATGCAACTAGTGGTAAATTTTGGCAATATTTACTAAAAAAACCAGAGTAGATTCAGGCACATAATATATTGTTGCGGATATGAGGACTGTATATTTTTTTTGATTGTGTTGTATTGTGGTAAATTGGTGTGAATTATTATTATTGTTGTTATTGTTATTCTGTGCCTCCTGCCTCCGGAGCTGTGTAAAGATCAAAAGGGCGTTCCATAATTAGTCCACAAGCATACACGTCAGCCAATCATAGAATATCCATGTTCGATAGTTATATCTTATTCTGTGTTTTAGGATAAGGCTGTGTCTCCCATTAATAGAAATACTCCATTGCACCAGTGAAAGAGATAGATTCCCTTCATTCCCACTCCCAAAACTTCATTCCCACTCCCAAAACTTCCATTCCCATTCCCAAAACCTCCCTTCCAATTGCCTTCCGCATTTTGGGCGGTTTTCTTCAACCACCATTGGCCACGAGGTAGGGTTGGAGAAGAAAGGCGTGTCTCCACCTCATCATAGAGGGGAGGAGTGAGCCAGCCCCACTCGACCAACCATGAGCCAGGGGTTCGGCTAGAGAGGGCGGAGGAAGAGCGATCGGGGAGGTTCGCAAAGGTTGAGGGGCGGGGGCCTATATAACCCAAGGCAGGGCGTGTCCAGGAGGAGATGCGTTTTTACAGAGGACAGCAGAAGACAGAAAGGCCTGGAGTTGGTCACAAGGAGTTGGTCTGAGTTGGTCTGAGTCGGTTGCCAGAGGAGGGTCAGTGGTTGCGTTGGTTGCGGTGGTAAGGAGTCGGTGGTCAGTTGGTTGCGGTGAGGAGTCGGTGGTGAGGAGTGAGAGAAACAAGAAAGAGTTGAGGGTTTGGACCAGACGAGTGGGACAAGGCCTGGCAAAGCACGCGACGAAAACAGCAGCCAAAACAGCAGCCAAAACAGCAGCCAAAACAGCAGCGTGGGGCCTGGCCTGAACGGCGGCTGCTAAACGCGCCGGTTGTGCTGCGGGACCCCCTTGGACCTCCCTCTCCCTCCAGCCATCCACCTTCATTCCATTCCATCCTTCTTGTATACGTGAGTTTGTTTTGTTTGTGCTGTCCTGGGAATAAGTTAAGTCTGTAGATAAGCTAGTATTTGCACTGTGTCACCTGCGTCTTATGTGTTGTAAATAAACTTGATTGCTCCTTTTTGCTTGTGTGTAAATAGTCAATAAATTCAGTCATATTTCCAAACCTTTCTTTGCCTTCGTTTTCCTCTTTGCATTCGTCGCCTTTGTCTTTTCCCTATTGGGCAGCTGTGGTGCGATACGGCCAAAGTTCTGGGTGAATCGGGTGAGTCGGGGATCCTGTTAGGTCGCGGCAATACCACCGCTCGGTAAATAACATCTTAAACCGCGATCTGTAACAATATCAATAGCACATTTTTAGAACGTCAAATTGAAAAACCAAAAATTGTTCCAATTCACTTCTTTTTTTTTCCGCCGAAATTGTCGGCTGCCCGCTAGTCAAGAGCTGCCATGGGTTGAAACTATCTCACTTCACTGTCCGTGCTCCAATGCTCCATTACTTTATTGACTTTACTTGCCAAACTTACAGGTTATACGTATTTGTGACTTGAATTATTGAGTGCCATTCACGGAGCAGGCCGGATACAATGTTCATTTTTTGCTCGATGTCTCAATGGTGAAGAATCACTTTAAAAAATTCTCGGATCCAGATAGGAATCCAGATCATCACCAAAATCTAATCATTTTGTCCTTGTCACCTTCCCAAACTCTCCACCAAATTTCAGCCGAATCTGTCCACAATTTTTTTTAAGATATCCTGTTTACAAACAGACAGACAGACAGACAGACAGACAGGGGTGAAAACATAACCTCCACCCACCTTCGGTGGCGAAGTTTATAACAACTGGGATTGCTGGGTTCGGAAAGGTTAATGGGAATAATAAAGATCTTGGGACAGAATTTAGGATGACAAGGGATGCAGTTACAAGCACCAAGAGTCTCACTGAGAGTCTTTCGTATAACTCAGCCCGGGTTTGTACCGATGACCTCCCAGACTCAGAATGGATGCTTCTTCCTACTTTGCTCTGTTGAGAGTTCTAAATAGTCCATGAGCCTCGAGTGGGCTGACAGTTATTTCTTGAGGTTGTAGTTGAGACCTCTGCTGATTTTGGAGAACCTCCAGGGAGCAACCCTAATCCCCTTGGAGCCCCCCCCCCCCCAATCTGAAATCGAAAAGTCTAAAACCGAGTAATCCTGCAGACTATCGAGTAGAAGGGTTGTATCGGATTTCAGAGCAATCGGTTGGTAAATAAGGAATGAGTAGGGGATCTGAAGTTTCAGGGGGTAACACCTCCTGGGAGCTCCTGTGAACCGAAATCAAAAATTCGAAGTCTGAGCGTTTGTATGGGCTACTTTCTTGTGTTCCTGTATCAAGTTTCAGAACAATCATCCGGGTTATAAGGGAGGAGTAGCAAAAAGAGCAAAAAGTTAACGGACGACCCCGGACGGATCACTGGACGGATAGACATCCGGAAATCACGACCCATTTTAAAAGGTCATGCGTTGGAGATCGAGCTGAGATGACCTAAAAACACTAGATGGATTGATTGGTATGTAACGTTTAAAAAAACTTACATTCCCAACACATTCCCCTCCGCTGACCCCCGGAATGAAACACATAACCAGATAAAGAAGCAATTATATTATAGTCAGTTAAAAAGGAAAGTAACGTAATTGTTCAATAGAAGGTGTATTGATCAAAGCACCAACTGATTCTTTTTTTTTTGAATGAACAAGGAATGATTCTTGTTTTTAATCCCAGGATAAACTGACTAGCACAGTTTTTCGCACAGGGCGATCCAAATGGAAAGTCGCGCCACCCTCGGCATGTTGGGAAGATCGGGTACAGAGGAAATCATGAGGGTAGATCGGCGTGAAACTAGATCTCGCTCAGAATTAATGATCCCATTACTGCTGGGTTAATTAAATCCCTCCAATGCAGATGGGTGAGCGAACAGCGCAGATGGGACATTGAGGGAGAAACTGTCAATGAGTTTTTCAATAGACTTCAATTTGCACATAAAATGCCTTTCACATCAATTATAACACTCCTGAAATTTTTGATAAACTACCAGATGAAAAAAATTAATTTCTTCATCAATTGATCTCCAGAGCATTATGTGTCCTATTCATCCCCGGACATGTATTTTAAGGGTACCATTTTACTTTTGTGGTCTACGAGGGGATTCAAAAAGAGATACTTGCATTGTCCAACACGCGACATGACTTGTTTTTCCCCCTCAGATAAGTATTTATTACTAACAAAATGTATAAATGTTTTTTGTTTTTTTTTCTTTCAAATGTACAGCTAGTTTTAATACTTTTTTTTGTATACAAGATCGAGGCTCGTGTAAGAGCTAACATTAATGACAAAAAAAAAAACGGACACACAGGACAAAATAAAGTGAGCCGGAGACGAGATGGGGAGAGAGGGGGAAGCACACAAGTACAACATTTGAGAGCAGGGACATCGGGAGATCTGTGGGAGGGAGAGGGCTTGGGGGGAGGAGGCATGGGAAGGGAAGGGGAGTGGGGGTGGGAGAGGTTAAAAACAAACAAACATGGACACAGCTAGGACTTCCAGGAAATAAGTCGGTATTTTAAAAAAGTGGAGCTGGGGTGAATTAACGGGGGTAGAAACATTTATTTGACATTTATTTATTTTCATCGACATTTATTTGACTACTGTGAGTATCTTGTTGATATAACCTTATTAACATGAATTTGTTCTATTAACAAATCTTCATGTTCAATGATGGAATACCGAGTTAATATTCATTTTCTGTGATGGAATACCGAGTTAATCTTCATGTTCTATGATGGAATACCGAGTTAATCTTAATTTTCTATGATGGAATACCGAGTTAAACTTCATGTTATGTGATGGAACACCGAGTTAATCTTCATGTTCTATGATGGAATACCGAGTTAATCTTCATGTTCTATGATGGAATACCGAGTTAATCTTCATGTTCTGTGATGGAATGCCGAGTTAATATTCATTTTCTATGATGGAATACCGAGTTCATCTTCATGTTCTATGATGGAATACCGAGTTAATCTTCATGTTCTATGATGGAATACTGAGTTAATCTTCATGTTCTATGATGGAATACCGAGTTAATCTTCATGTTATGTGATGGAATACCGAGTTAATATTCATGTTCTATGATGGAATACCGAGTTAATATTCAAGTTCTATGATGGAATACCGAGTTCATCTTCATGTTCTGTGAAGGAATACCGAGTTAATGTTCATGTTCTGTAATGGAATACCGAGTTAATCTTCATGTTCTGTGAAGGAATACCGAGTTAATGTTTATGTTCTGTAATGGAATACCGAGTTAATCTTCATGTTCTGTGCTCATGGAATACCGAGTTAATCTTCATGTTCTGTGCTCATGGAATACCGAGTTAATCTTCATGTTCTGTGCTCATGGAATACCGAGTTAATCTTCATGTTATGTGATGGAATGCCGAGTTAATCTTCATGTTATGTGATGGAATACCGAGTTAATATTCATGTTCTGTGATGGAATACCGAGTTAATCTTCATGTTCTGTGATGGAATACCGAGTTAATCTTCATGTTCTGTGATGGAATACCGAGTTAATCTTCATGTTCTGTGATGGAATACCGAGTTAGTTAATCTTCATGTTCATGGATGGAATACCGAGTTAATCTTCATGTTATGTGATGGAATACCGAGTTCATCTTCATGTTCTGTGATGGAAAACCGAGTTAATCTTCATGTTCTATGATGGAATACCGAGTTAATCTTCATGTTCTATGATGGAATACCTAGTTAATCTTCATGTTCTATGATGGAATACCGAGTTAATATTCATGTTCTGTGATGGAATACCTAGTTAATATTCATTTTCTATGATGGAATACCGAGTTAATCTTCATGTTCTATGATGGAATACCGAGTTAATCTTCATGTTCTGTGATGGAATACCGAGTTAATCTTCATGTTCTGTGATGGAATACCGAGTTAATCTTCATGTTATGTGATGGAATACCTAGTTAATATTCATTTTCTATGATGGAATACAGAGTTATTCTTCATGTTCTATGATGGAATACCGAGTTAATCTTCATGTTCTGTGATGGAATACCGAGTTAATATTCATTTTCTATGATGGAATACCGAGTTAATCTTCATGTTCTATGATGGAATACCGAGTTAATCTTCATGTTCTGTGATGGAATACCGAGTTAATATTCATGTTCTATGATGGAATACTGAGTTAATCTTCATGTTCTATGATGGAATACCGAGTTAATCTTCATGTTCTGTGATGGAATACCGAGTTAATCTTCATGTTCTATGATGGAATACCGAGTTAATCTTCATGTTCTATGATGGAATACCGAGTTAATCTTCATGTTCTGTGATGGAATGCCGCGTTAATATTCATTTTCTATGATGGAATACCGAGTTAATCTTCATGTTCTATGATGGAATACCGAGTTCATCTTCATGTTCTATGATGGAATACCGAGTTAATCTTCATGTTCTGTGATGGAATACCGAGTTAATCTTCATGTTCTATGATGGAATACTGAGTTAATCTTCATGTTCTATGATGGAATACCGAGTTTATATTCATGTTCTGTGATGGAATACCGAGTTAATCTTCATGTTCTGTGATGGAATGCCGAGTTAAACTTCATGTTATGTGATGGAATACCGAGTTAATCTTCATGTTCTGTGATGGAATACCGAGTTAATCTTCATGTTCTGTGATGGAATACCGAGTTAATCTTCATGTTCTATGATGGAATACCGAGTTAATATTCATGTTCTGTGATGGAATACCGAGTTAATCTTCATGTTCTATGATGGAATACCGAGTTAATCTTCATGTTCTATGATGGAATACCGAGTTAATATTCATGTTCTATGATGGAATACCGAGTTAATCTTCATGTTCTGTGATGGAATACCGAGTTAATCTTCATGTTCTATGATGGAATACGGAGTTAATCTTCATGTTCTATGATGGAATACCGAGTTAATATTCATGTTCTGTGATGGAATACCGAGTTAATCTTCATGTTCTATGATGGAATACAGAGTTAATCTTCATGTTCTATGATGGAATACCGAGTTTATATTCATGTTCTGTGATGGAATACCGAGTTAATCTTCATGTTCTGTGATGGAATGCCGAGTTAAACTTCATGTTATGTGATGGAATACCGAGTTAATCTTCATGTTCTGTGATGGAATACCGAGTTAATCTTCATGTTCTGTGATGGAATACCGAGTTAATCTTCATGTTCTATGATGGAATACCGAGTTAATATTCATGTTCTGTGATGGAATACCGAGTTAATCTTCATGTTCTATGATGGAATACCGAGTTAATCTTCATGTTCTATGATGGAATACCGAGTTAATATTCATGTTCTATGATGGAATACCGAGTTAATCTTCATGTTCTGTGATGGAATACCGAGTTAATCTTCATGTTCTATGATGGAATACGGAGTTAATCTTCATGTTCTATGATGGAATACCGAGTTAATATTCATGTTCTGTGATGGAATACCGAGTTAATCTTCATGTTCTGTGATGGAATACCGAGTTAATCTTCATGTTCTATGATGGAATACCGAGTTAATCTTCATGTTCTGTGATGGAATACCGAGTTAATCTTCATGTTCTATGATGGAATACCGAGTTAATCTTCATGTTCTATGATGGAATACCGAGTTAATATTCATGTTCTATGATGGAATACCGAGTTAATCTTCATGTTCTGTGATGGAATACCGAATTAATCTTCATGTTCTATGATGGAATACCGAGTTAATCTTCATGTTCTATGATGGAATACCGAGTTAATATTCATGTTCTATGATGGAATACCGAGTTAATCTTCATGTTCTGTGATGGAATACCGAGTTAATCTTCATGTTCTATGATGGAATACGGAGTTAATCTTCATGTTCTATGATGGAATACCGAGTTAATCT
The DNA here is from genome assembly GCF_964187855.1 of Myxine glutinosa. Taxonomy (NCBI): domain Eukaryota; kingdom Metazoa; phylum Chordata; class Myxini; order Myxiniformes; family Myxinidae; genus Myxine; species Myxine glutinosa. The sequence continues at coordinate 45,493,277 of NC_136267.1, forward strand.
TCATGTTCTGTGCCTAAGGAATACCGAGTTAATCTTCATGTTCTGTGATGGAATACCGAGTTTATATTCATGTTCTGTGATGGAATACCGAGTTAATCTTCATGTTCTGTGATGGAATACCGAGTTAATCTTCATGTTCTGTGATGGAATACCGAGTTAAACTTCATGTTATGTGATGGAATACCGAGTTAATCTTCATGTTCTATGATGGAATACCGAGTTCATCTTCATGTTCTATGATGGAATACCGAGTTAATCTTCATGTTATGTGATGGAATACCGAGTTATTCTTCATGTTATGTGATGGAATACCAGGTTAAAATTCATGTTCATGGATGGAATACCGAGTTAAACTTCATGTTATGTGATGGAATACCGAGTTAAACTTCATGTTCTGTGATGGAATACCGAGTTAAACTTCATGTTATGTGATGGAATACCGAGTTCATCTTCATGTTCTGTGATGGAAAACCGAGTTAATCTTCATGTTCTATGATGGAATACCAAGTTAATCTTCATGTTCTATGATGGAATACCGAGTTAATCTTCATGTTCTATGATGGAATACCGAGTTAATCTTCATGTTCTGTGATGGAATACCTAGTTAATATTCATTTTCTATGATGGAATACCGAGTTAATCTTCATGTTCTATGATGGAATACCGAGTTAATATTCATGTTATGTGATGGAATACCGAGTTCATCTTCATGTTCTGTGATGGAATACCGAGTTAATCTTCATGTTCTATGATGGAATACTGAGTTAATCTTCATGTTCTATGATGGAATACCGAGTTAATCTTCATGTTCTGTGATGGAATACCGAGTTAATCTTCATGTTCTATGATGGAATACCGAGTTAATCTTCATGTTCTATGATGGAATACCGAGTTAATATTCATGTTCTATGATGGAATACCGAGTTAATATTCATGTTATGTGATGGAATACCAAGTTATTCTTCATGTTATGTGATGGAATACCGAGTTAATATTCATGTTATGTGATGGAATACCGAGTTATTCTTCATGTTCTATGATGGAATACCGAGTTAATCTTCATGTTATGTGATGGAATACCGAGTTAAACTTCATGTTCTGTGATGGAACACCGAGTTAATCTTCATGTTCTGAAATGGAATACCGAGTTAATCTTCATGTTCTGTGATGGAACACCGAGTTAATCTTCATGTTCTATGATGGAATACCGAGTTAGTCTTCATGTTCTATGATGGAATACCGAGTTAATCTTCATGTTATGTGATGGAATACCGAGTTAATATTCATGTTCTGTGAGAGAATACCGAGTTAATCTTCATGTTATGTGATGGAATACCGAGTTAATATTCATGTTCTATGATGGAATACCGAGTTAATCTTCATGTTCTATGATGGACTACCGAGTTAATCTTCATGTTCTGTGATGGAATACCGAGTTAATATTCATGTTCTATGATGGAATACCGAGTTAATCTTCATGTTCTATGATGGAATACCGAGTTAATCTTCATGTTATGTGATGGAATACCGAGTTCATCTTCATGTTCTGTGATGGAATACCGAGTTAATCTTCATGTTCTGTGATGGAATACCGAGTTAATCTTCATGTTATGTGATGGAATACCGAGGTCATCTTCATGTTCTATGATGGTATACCGAGTTAATCTTCATGTTATGTGATGGAATACCGAGTTCATCTTCATGTTCTGTGATGGAACACCGAGTTAATCTTCATGTTATGTGATGGAATACCGAGTTAATATTCATGTTATGTGATGGAATACCGAGTTAATCTTCATGTTCTATGATGGAATACCGAGTTAATCTTCATGTTATGTGATGGAATACCGAGTTAAACTTCATGTTCTGTGATGGAACACCGAGTTAATCTTCATGTTCTGAAATGGAATACCGAGTTAATCTTCATGTTCTGTGATGGAACACCGAGTTAATCTTCATGTTCTATGATGGAATACCGAGTTAGTCTTCATGTTCTATGATGGAATACCGAGTTAATCTTCATGTTATGTGATGGAATACCGAGTTAATCTTCATGTTCTATGATGGAATACCGAGTTAATATTCATGTTCTGTGAGAGAATACCGAGTTAATCTTCATGTTATGTGATGGAATACCGAGTTAATATTCATGTTCTATGATGGAATACCGAGTTAATCTTCATGTTCTATGATGGACTACCGAGTTAATCTTCATGTTCTGTGATGGAATACCGAGTTAATATTCATGTTCTATGATGGAATACCGAGTTAATCTTCATGTTCTATGATGGAATACCGAGTTAATCTTCATGTTATGTGATGGAATACCGAGTTCATCTTCATGTTCTGTGATGGAATACCGAGTTAATCTTCATGTTCTGAAATGGAATACCGAGTTAATCTTCATGTTCTGTGATGGAACACCGAGTTAATCTTCATGTTCTATGATGGAATACCGAGTTAGTCTTCATGTTCAATGATGGAATACCGAGTTAAACTTCATGTTATGTGATGGAATACCGAGTTAAACTTCATGTTCTGTGATGGAACACCGAGTTAATCTTCATGTTCTGAAATGGAATACCGAGTTAATCTTCATGTTCTGTGATGGAACACCGAGTTAATCTTCATGTTCTATGATGGAATACCGAGTTAGTCTTCATGTTCTATGATGGAATACCGAGTTAATCTTCATGTTATGTGATGGAATACCGAGTTAATCTTCATGTTATGTGATGGAATACCGAGTTAATATTCATGTTCTATGATGGAATACCGAGTTAATCTTCATGTTATGTGATGGAATACCGAGTTAATCTTCATGTTCTGTGAGAGAATACCGAGTTAATCTTCATGTTATGTGATGGAATACCGAGTTAATATTCATGTTCTATGATGGAATACCGAGTTAATCTTCATGTTCTATGATGGACTACCGAGTTAATCTTCATGTTCTGTGATGGAATACCGAGTTAATATTCATGTTATGTGATGGAATACCAAGTTATTCTTCATGTTATGTGATGGAATACCGAGTTAATATTCATGTTATGTGATGGAATACCGAGTTATTCTTCATGTTCTATGATGGAATACCGAGTTAATCTTCATGTTATGTGATGGAATACCGAGTTAAACTTCATGTTCTGTGATGGAACACCGAGTTAATCTTCATGTTCTGAAATGGAATACCGAGTTAATCTTCATGTTCTGTGATGGAACACCGAGTTAATCTTCATGTTCTATGATGGAATACCGAGTTAGTCTTCATGTTCTATGATGGAATACCGAGTTAATCTTCATGTTATGTGATGGAATACCGAGTTAATATTCATGTTCTGTGAGAGAATACCGAGTTAATCTTCATGTTATGTGATGGAATACCGAGTTAATATTCATGTTCTATGATGGAATACCGAGTTAATCTTCATGTTCTATGATGGACTACCGAGTTAATCTTCATGTTCTGTGATGGAATACCGAGTTAATATTCATGTTCTATGATGGAATACCGAGTTAATCTTCATGTTCTATGATGGAATACCGAGTTAATCTTCATGTTATGTGATGGAATACCGAGTTCATCTTCATGTTCTGTGATGGAATACCGAGTTAATCTTCATGTTCTGTGATGGAATACCGAGTTAATCTTCATGTTATGTGATGGAATACCGAGGTCATCTTCATGTTCTATGATGGTATACCGAGTTAATCTTCATGTTATGTGATGGAATACCGAGTTCATCTTCATGTTCTGTGATGGAACACCGAGTTAATCTTCATGTTATGTGATGGAATACCGAGTTAATATTCATGTTATGTGATGGAATACCGAGTTAATCTTCATGTTCTATGATGGAATACCGAGTTAATCTTCATGTTATGTGATGGAATACCGAGTTAAACTTCATGTTCTGTGATGGAACACCGAGTTAATCTTCATGTTCTGAAATGGAATACCGAGTTAATCTTCATGTTCTGTGATGGAACACCGAGTTAATCTTCATGTTCTATGATGGAATACCGAGTTAGTCTTCATGTTCTATGATGGAATACCGAGTTAATCTTCATGTTATGTGATGGAATACCGAGTTAATATTCATGTTCTGTGAGAGAATACCGAGTTAATCTTCATGTTATGTGATGGAATACCGAGTTAATATTCATGTTCTATGATGGAATACCGAGTTAATCTTCATGTTCTATGATGGACTACCGAGTTAATCTTCATGTTCTGTGATGGAATACCGAGTTAATATTCATGTTCTATGATGGACTACCGAGTTAATCTTCATGTTCTGTGATGGAATACCGAGTTAATATTCATGTTCTATGATGGAATACCGAGTTAATCTTCATGTTCTATGATGGACTACCGAGTTAATCTTCATGTTCTATGATGGAATACCGAGTTAATCTTCATGTTCTATGATGGACTACCGAGTTAATCTTCATGTTCTGTGATGGAATACCGAGTTAATATTCATGTTCTATGATGGAATACCGAGTTAATCTTCATGTTCTGTGATGGAATACCGAATTAATCTTCATGTTCTATGATGGAATACCGAGTTAATCTTCATGTTATGTGATGGAATACCAGGTTAAAATTCATGTTCATGGATGGAATACCAAGTTAAACTTCATGTTATGTGATGGAATACCGAGTTAAACTTCATGTTCACGGATGGAATACCGAGTTAATCTTCATGTTATGTGATGGAATACCGAGGTCATCTTCATGTTCTGTGATGGAAAACCGAGTTAATCTTCATGTTCTATGATGGACTACCGAGTTAATCTTCATGTTCTGTGATGGAATACCGAGTTAATATTCATGTTCTATGATGGAATACCGAGTTAATCTTCATGTTCTATGATGGAATACCGAGTTAATCTTCATGTTATGTGATGGAATACCGAGTTCATCTTCATGTTCTGTGATGGAATACCGAGTTAATCTTCATGTTCTGTGATGGAATACCGAGTTAATCTTCATGTTATGTGATGGAATACCGAGGTCATCTTCATGTTCTATGATGGTATACCGAGTTAATCTTCATGTTATGTGATGGAATACCGAGTTCATCTTCATGTTCTGTGATGGAACACCGAGTTAATCTTCATGTTATGTGATGGAATACCGAGTTAATATTCATGTTATGTGATGGAATACCGAGTTAATCTTCATGTTCTATGATGGAATACCGAGTTAATCTTCATGTTATGTGATGGAATACCGAGTTAAACTTCATGTTCTGTGATGGAACACCGAGTTAATCTTCATGTTCTGAAATGGAATACCGAGTTAATCTTCATGTTCTGTGATGGAACACCGAGTTAATCTTCATGTTCTATGATGGAATACCGAGTTAGTCTTCATGTTCTATGATGGAATACCGAGTTAATCTTCATGTTATGTGATGGAATACCGAGTTAATCTTCATGTTATGTGATGGAATACCGAGGTCATCTTCATGTTCTATGATGGTATACCGAGTTAATCTTCATGTTATGTGATGGAATACCGAGTTCATCTTCATGTTCTGTGATGGAACACCGAGTTAATCTTCATGTTATGTGATGGAATACCGAGTTAATATTCATGTTATGTGATGGAATACCGAGTTAATCTTCATGTTCTATGATGGAATACCGAGTTAATCTTCATGTTATGTGATGGAATACCGAGTTAAACTTCATGTTCTGTGATGGAACACCGAGTTAATCTTCATGTTCTGAAATGGAATACCGAGTTAATCTTCATGTTCTGTGATGGAACACCGAGTTAATCTTCATGTTCTATGATGGAATACCGAGTTAGTCTTCATGTTCTATGATGGAATACCGAGTTAATCTTCATGTTATGTGATGGAATACCGAGTTAATATTCATGTTCTGTGAGAGAATACCGAGTTAATCTTCATGTTATGTGATGGAATACCGAGTTAATATTCATGTTATATGATGGAATACCGAGTTAATCTTCATGTTCTATGATGGACTACCGAGTTAATCTTCATGTTCTGTGATGGAATACCGAGTTAATATTCATGTTCTATGATGGAATACCGAGTTAATCTTCATGTTCTATGATGGAATACCGAGTTAATCTTCATGTTATGTGATGGAATACCGAGTTCATCTTCATGTTCTGTGATGGAATACCGAGTTAATCTTCATGTTCTGAAATGGAATACCGAGTTAATCTTCATGTTCTGTGATGGAACACCGAGTTAATCTTCATGTTCTATGATGGAATACCGAGTTAGTCTTCATGTTCAATGATGGAATACCGAGTTAAACTTCATGTTATGTGATGGAATACCGAGTTAAACTTCATGTTCTGTGATGGAACACCGAGTTAATCTTCATGTTCTGAAATGGAATACCGAGTTAATCTTCATGTTCTGTGATGGAACACCGAGTTAATCTTCATGTTCTATGATGGAATACCGAGTTAGTCTTCATGTTCTATGATGGAATACCGAGTTAATCTTCATGTTATGTGATGGAATACCGAGTTAATCTTCATGTTATGTGATGGAATACCGAGTTAATATTCATGTTCTATGATGGAATACCGAGTTAATCTTCATGTTATGTGATGGAATACCGAGTTAATCTTCATGTTCTGTGAGAGAATACCGAGTTAATCTTCATGTTATGTGATGGAATACCGAGTTAATATTCATGTTCTATGATGGAATACCGAGTTAATCTTCATGTTCTATGATGGACTACCGAGTTAATCTTCATGTTCTGTGATGGAATACCGAGTTAATATTCATGTTCTATGATGGAATACCGAGTTAATATTCATGTTATGTGATGGAATACCAAGTTATTCTTCATGTTATGTGATGGAATACCGAGTTAATATTCATGTTATGTGATGGAATACCGAGTTATTCTTCATGTTCTATGATGGAATACCGAGTTAATCTTCATGTTATGTGATGGAATACCGAGTTAAACTTCATGTTCTGTGATGGAACACCGAGTTAATCTTCATGTTCTGAAATGGAATACCGAGTTAATCTTCATGTTCTGTGATGGAACACCGAGTTAATCTTCATGTTCTATGATGGAATACCGAGTTAGTCTTCATGTTCTATGATGGAATACCGAGTTAATCTTCATGTTATGTGATGGAATACCGAGTTAATATTCATGTTCTGTGAGAGAATACCGAGTTAATCTTCATGTTATGTGATGGAATACCGAGTTAATATTCATGTTCTATGATGGAATACCGAGTTAATCTTCATGTTCTATGATGGACTACCGAGTTAATCTTCATGTTCTGTGATGGAATACCGAGTTAATATTCATGTTCTATGATGGAATACCGAGTTAATCTTCATGTTCTATGATGGAATACCGAGTTAATCTTCATGTTATGTGATGGAATACCGAGTTCATCTTCATGTTCTGTGATGGAATACCGAGTTAATCTTCATGTTCTGTGATGGAATACCGAGTTAATCTTCATGTTATGTGATGGAATACCGAGGTCATCTTCATGTTCTATGATGGTATACCGAGTTAATCTTCATGTTATGTGATGGAATACCGAGTTCATCTTCATGTTCTGTGATGGAACACCGAGTTAATCTTCATGTTATGTGATGGAATACCGAGTTAATATTCATGTTATGTGATGGAATACCGAGTTAATCTTCATGTTCTATGATGGAATACCGAGTTAATCTTCATGTTATGTGATGGAATACCGAGTTAAACTTCATGTTCTGTGATGGAACACCGAGTTAATCTTCATGTTCTGAAATAGAATACCGAGTTAATCTTCATGTTCTGTGATGGAACACCGAGTTAATCTTCATGTTCTATGATGGAATACCGAGTTAGTCTTCATGTTCTATGATGGAATACCGAGTTAATCTTCATGTTATGTGATGGAATACCGAGTTAATATTCATGTTCTGTGAGAGAATACCGAGTTAATCTTCATGTTATGTGATGGAATACCGAGTTAATATTCATGTTCTATGATGGAATACCGAGTTAATCTTCATGTTCTATGATGGACTACCGAGTTAATCTTCATGTTCTGTGATGGAATACCGAGTTAATATTCATGTTCTATGATGGAATACCGAGTTAATCTTCATGTTCTATGATGGAATACCGAGTTAATCTTCATGTTATGTGATGGAATACCGAGTTCATCTTCATGTTCTGTGATGGAATACCGAGTTAATCTTCATGTTCTGAAATGGAATACCGAGTTAATCTTCATGTTCTGTGATGGAACACCGAGTTAATCTTCATGTTCTATGATGGAATACCGAGTTAGTCTTCATGTTCTATGATGGAATACCGAGTTAAACTTCATGTTATGTGATGGAATACCGAGTTAAACTTCATGTTCTGTGATGGAACACCGAGTTAATCTTCATGTTCTGAAATGGAATACCGAGTTAATCTTCATGTTCTGTGATGGAACACCGAGTTAATCTTCATGTTCTATGATGGAATACCGAGTTAGTCTTCATGTTCTATGATGGAATACCGAGTTAATCTTCATGTTATGTGATGGAATACCGAGTTAATATTCATGTTCTGTGAGAGAATACCGAGTTAATCTTCATGTTATGTGATGGAATACCGAGTTAATATTCATGTTCTATGATGGAATACCGAGTTAATCTTCATGTTCTATGATGGACTACCGAGTTAATCTTCATGTTCTGTGATGGAATACCGAGTTAATATTCATGTTCTATGATGGAATATCGAGTTAATCTTCATGTTCTATGATGGAATACCGAGTTAATCTTCATGTTATGTGATGGAATACCGAGTTCATCTTCATGTTCTGTGATGGAATACCGAGTTAATCTTCATGTTCTGTGATGGAATACCGAGTTAATCTTCATGTTATGTGATGGAATACCGAGTTCATCTTCATGTTCTATGATGGTATACCGAGTTAATCTTCATGTTATGTGATGGAATACCGAGTTCATCTTCATGTTCTGTGATGGAACACCGAGTTAATCTTCATGTTATGTGATGGAATACCGAGTTAATCTTCATGTTCTATGATGGAATACCGAGTTAATCTTCATGTTATGTGATGGAATACCGAGTTATTCTTCATGTTCTGTGATGGAATACCGAGTTAATCTTCATGTTCTGTGATGGAATACCGAGTTAATCTTCATGTTCTGTGATGGAACACCGAGTTAATCTTCATGTTATGTGATGGAATACCGAGTTAATCTTCATGTTCTGTGCTCATGGAATACCGAGTTAATATTCATGTTCTGTGATGGAATACCGAGTTAATCTTCATGTTCTGTGATGGAATACCGAGTTAATCTTCATGTTCTGTGATGGAATACCGAGTTAAACTTCATGTTATGTGATGGAATACCGAGTTAATATTCATGTTCTGTGATGGAATACCGAGTTGAACTTCATGTTATGTGATGGAATACCGAGTTAATCTTCATGTTATGTGATGGAACACCGAGTTATTCTTCATGTTATGTGATGGAATACCGAGTTATTCTTCATGTTATGTGCTCATGGATGACCGAGTTAATATTCATGGTCATGGATGGAATACCGAGTTAATCTTCATGTTCTGTGATGGAATACTGAGTTAATCTTCATGTTCTGTGCTCATGGAATGCCGAGTTAATATTCATGTTCATGGATGGAATACCGAGTTAAACTTCATGTTATGTGATGGAATACCGAGTTAATATTCATGTTCTGTGATGGAATACCGAGTTAATCTTCATGTTATGTGATGGAATACCGAGTTATTCTTCATGTTCTTTGATGGAATACCAGGTTAAAATTCATGTTCATGGATGGAATACCGAGTTAAACTTCATGTTATGTGATTGAATACCGAGTTAATATTCATGTTATGTGATGGAATACTGAGTTAATCTTCATGTTATGTGATGGAATACCGAGTTATTCTTCATGTTCTGTGATGGAATACCGAGTTAATATTCATGTTCTGTGATGGAATACCGAGTTAATATTCATGTTATGTGATGGAATACCGAGTTAATCTTCATGTTATGTGATAGAATTCCGAGTTAATATTCATGTTATGTGATGGAATACCGAGTTAATCTTCATGATCTGTGATGGAATACCGAGTTAATCTTCATGTTCTGTGATGTGTTATGGATTCGGCCCTTCCGTGGGTGTGGTTGTCATCCACTTATAACCTTGTTGGTGATGTAGCATTATTCTTGTAGGGGTTGGAAAGGAAACGGCGGTTATTATTGTTTAAAGGAAATGGGTATTGTGGTGAAAAGGTTCAAAAGCTCTCCTAGTAAAAATGTGGCCGGAAATCGGATCGTGAGCCGGAAGACGGAGGGAGCGTAGAGGACGAGGCGTGGAGAGAAGTAAAAAGCCGATCTTGGTGGAAGCTCCGTACCGTGCAGTCGAGCGTACAGTGTGAGTGAACTTTGAGTCCTTGAAAGGAAGTTCGTGTGATAGGTGATATCGCTGGAGTGCTGTGGAGCCTGCGTAGTCGGGTATCTGCATTGAGGTTCGAGAGTATCCTTGCCTCGAAGCCCCGGCTCGAGTGAAAGCCGTCCGCCATTTCGCCACGCGCGCTGCCTTCAGTGAAGGAGGTTTTTTGTCGCGTCGGCCGGGCATTATTCCCCGGTGGGTTGCCGGGGACGGCTGTGCCAGAAAGTGGCTTTTTTTTTTTTTTTTTGTATACAACATCGAGGCTCGTGAAAGAGCTAAGCTTTTGGAGGATTATCAGGAGAGGAGGATTATCAGGATTATCAGGATTATCAGGAGGATTATCAGGGCTTTTGGAGGATTATCAGGAGACTTGCTGATTGAACCGCAAACGTGTACGTCGGAGCGCGTCTTTGGGAGGTTTTCCATTCCACCGCTATTTTGCTGGGTGTTGGACCACGTGACCTCTGGGATGCTTCGATCGTCCACGCCTCAATTGATTTTGATCGGACATTGATCCAACGATCGCTGGAGCGAATCGACTTCGCCTTGGAGGGGTGCAGAGACATTGGGGGAGTGCCATGAGTTTGGTCTAAAGGAGTAGATAAGGTGGTACCATCTTAAGATAGGGATTGTAGGGTGAATTGCTATTATTATTTGTGTCGTGATTCCGGTGTGATTTATAATATATTATTGTTTGTTCATAACCCTTGGTGTGGTTTCATTCTTGATTGATTTCAACCAAGGATAACATATCTTTCTGCCGGGGACCCCCTACTTGGGGTTTGGAGGTTTACCGAGACCAGGGGATAGGGGAGGACCCCGTAACAGAAATTGGGGGCTTGTCCAATTGATATTCGTGGGCTCGAAATTCGGTCTGCGTCCGGGATATAAAATTTCCTAAATTTAATCCGGGAAAGAATTCCCTAACATTCCCAGAATTCCCAAATTTGGAACCTTTTCCAACATTCCCAAATTTAAAAAAAAATTTTTTTTTTTAATTTCTTGTGTGAAGGTTAACAAGTGTTAACAGTAGTCACCATGGAGTTTGACGCAGAGAAGTTTGCAGTAACCCCTAGTGAAGCACAGTTCAGAGCGTTAGTAAAATCGGACCTCTTGAAATTGGCCAGACATTTTAGCTTGTAGGTCCGAACTAATATGAGGAAGGCAGAGATGCAGACAGAGGTGATACAATCTATGGTGGGATTAGGAACATGGGAAGAGGTAGCCCGGGATTGGTTACCCGAGGAACCAGAAGAGGTGGAGCTCTGGAAACTGGAGTTGCAATTGCAGAACGAGGAAAGAAGAGCCGCACAGGAACGAGAACTCCAGGAAAGGCTAAAAGCAGAGGAAAGGAAAGCAGAAGAGAGAAGAGAAGAGAAACAAGCAGAGGAAAGGAGAGTGGAACGAGAACTCCAGGAAAGGTTAAAAGCAGAGGAAAGGAAAGCAGAAAAGGAAAGAGCAGAACAGGAACGAGAACTCCAGGAAAGATTAAAAGCAGAGGAAAGGAAAGCAGAAGAGAGAAGAGAAGAGAGACAAGCAGAGGAAAGGAGAGTGGAAAGAGAACTCCAGGAAAGAAGAGAATAGGAACAAGCAGAGGAAAGGAGAGCTGCAAGGGAACTCGAAGCAGAGGAGAGAAAAGCCGACAGGGAGTTAAAAGACCGTGAATTGGCGCGTCAGCAGGAAATTAAAGTCAAGGAGCTGCAGTTAAGGAGAGAATGGGGAGAGGTACCATCCCTGCTGACTGGTTCGACACCTAGCCAGAACACCTGGGATGTTGGCAGACATGTGAGGCTGGTTCCACCCTTCAATGAAAAGGAGGTAGCCAAGTTTTTTCCACACTTTGAGAAAGTGGCTCGACTGTTAAATTGGCCTGAGGAGTACTGGTCCATACTAGTGCAAAGTGTTGTGGTGGGTAAAGCTCAAGATATTTATTTGGCTTTACCGATTGACCAATGTGCAGATTATGAGGTATTGAAGAAACACATTCTCAAAGCCTATGAATTGGTCCCGGAAGCTTACCGGCATCAATTCCGGAATGCCGGGAGGAGGGAGAGTGAGACGCATGTGGAGTTTGCCAGATTGAAAGAAACCATGTTTGATAGGTGGTGTGATTCAAAAGGAGTTGGGAAAGACTTCGAACTATTGCGACAATTGATCCTGGTGGAGGAATTCCAACAGTGTGTCCACGAGGACATTAAAGTTCATCTGGAGGAAAGGAAAGTACCAAAGCTGTATGAGGCAGCAACCATGGCAGATGACTATGCCTTAACACACAGGATGGGGTTCCACAAACCGAACTTCTCGCCCAGACCTAGCCAGGGGAGCTATGGTACATCGGGGGCGGAGAACGAAAATTCATGGGGGCGGCCTCGAGATGAAAATGAGGACCACTCTGATAACACGACTTCTAGAAATCAGAAGACTGCGGTTCCAAGACAGACCTATCGTCCGGGGGGCTTGAGGCAGGCCGCCGCCCCCATGCCTTGGCAGACCACGAGGTTCTCCTCCGGGCCGACTTGCCCTTTTTGCCATAAACCTGGACACTTGATGTCCGACAGTTATGCTGTGGGAAAGGAAAATCAGGAGCGGAGTTCGACTAGTACGACTCCAAATGCAATGGCCATTGTGAGAAATCGCCCTCGAAAGGGTTACCAACCATTTATTTCAGAGGGGTTTGTGTCGCTGGATGGAGCCTCGACTAACCGGAGACCTGTTAGGGTGTTGAGGGACACAGGAGCACATCAATCTTTAATGCTTGAAGGCATCTTGCCATTGTCAGAGGAGACGGCAACTGGTGATAGTGTTCGTTTACAGGGGATTGGTGGCTGTGTTAGAGCTCCACTTCATGCCATCCATTTGGAGTCTGATTTGGTATCAGGACCGGTCACCGTAGGTTTACAAGCCACTCTTCCTGTAGAGGGAGTATCTGTTGTTATCGGGAATGATTTGGCCGGTGGTCAAGTTTATGGTAACCCGATGGTTGTTCAAAAGCCCAGTAGGGAAAATAACACCACCCCAGTTAGGGATGGCGACAAATGTAGCATGTTATTTGTCGGGGGACTGAACTTCAAAACAAAGGAAGATGTTCTGGAGTCTGTCTTCAGCAAATATGGACCGCTTTTGGAAGTGCTGCTGATAAAAGACAGGGAGACACAAAAGTCAAGAGGGTTTGGCTTTGTCACGTTTGAAAACTCAAAGGACGCCAGAATTGCAGAAAAGGATCTGAATAGCAAGGAGTTGGTTGGTCGGACCATCACAGTAGGGAAGGCATTTCCTAGGGGTCGAGGGGGCTACAGAGGAGGACCACGGAGTAGTAGTGGTGGTGGCCGCAATCGATATTATTATGGAGGCTTCCAGAGTTATGGCAGCTCCCGAAGGAAGGATTATCAGAGCAGTGGCCGAGAAGGAGACCGCCATTCATGTGACTACAGTGACAAGTGGTCCAACCGTAATTGTTAGGAAAGTTAGAAAGAGTTGAAGCACTGAATGCTGCGGAGCAGCCGAGCCAAGATTCCTACACGGATTAACCGTGAACTCCACGTTCCTAAAGGCGTCCATGTAGTGAACTTTCCTGCACGGACTAACCGTGAACTCCACGTTCCTAAAGGCGTCCATGTAGTGAATACTTCCAGGCCTCACCACCCAACCACCATGGAACCTGGCTTTCAGCTCGGCCTCCCGGGAAAAGTGCTGTAGATTTGTTTGAATTTGGGTTTTTGAGTACTACCCCTTGACCTTCATTAAAAAGAAACAAAAAGTAAAATCAGAGGGTGATGAGATGGAGTTTGGCTTGGCAAGAGTCCAACGGGGAAATTGAACATGTAAAGGGCAGGGACAATGTCGTGGCGTTGTCCAGAGTCAATTAACCTTGGAAATCTCTGTGGGTTGTAAAATTTTGTTGCTTTATTTTTGAGATGTTTATAATTGTTGGTCACAGGAATTGGTGATTTGGGGTTGTGAGTTTCTTTTTGTTTGTTTAAAGAGTTTGCCGGCAAAGAAAGTTTCGCTGTGTTCAAACTTTCTTTCTTGAGGGGGGGAAGTGTTATGGATTCGGCCCTTCCGTGGGTGTGGTTGTCATCCACTTATAACCTTGCTGGTGATGTAGTAATATTCTTATCGGGGTTGGAAAGGAAACGGCGGTTATTATTGTTTAAAGGAAATGGTTATTGTGGTGAAAAGGTTCAAAAGCGCTCCTGGTAAAAATGTGGCCGGAAATCAGATCGCGAGCCGGAAGACGGAGAGGGCGAAGAGGAAGAGGCGTGGAGAGAAGTAAAAAGACGAAATTGGTTGAAGCTCCGTACCGAGCGGGTCGAGCATACAGTGCGAGTGAACTTTGAGTCCTTGAAAGGAAGTTCATGCGATAGTTGATATCGCCGGAGTGCTGTGGAGCCTGCGTAGTCGGGTATCTGCATTGAGGTTCCGGAGTATCCTTGCCTCGAAGCCCCGGCTCGAGTGAAAGCCGTCCGCCATTTCGCCATGCGCGCTGCCTTCAGTGAAGGAGGTTTTTTGTCGCGTAGGCCAGGCATTATTCCCCGGTGGGTTGCCGGGGACGGCTGTGCCAGAAAGTGGCTTTTGGAGGATTATAAGGAGACTCGCTGATTGAACCGCAAACGTGTACGTCGGAGCGCGTCTTTGGGAGGTTTTCCATTCCACCGCTATTTTGCTGGGTGTTGGACCACGTGACCTCTGGGTTGCTTCGATCGTCCATCCCTCAATTGATTTTGATTGGATATTGATCCAATGATCGCTGGAGCGAATCGACCACCTTGGAGGCGTACAGAGACATTGGGGGAGTGCCGTGAGTTTGGGTTAAAGGACTAGATAAGGTGGTACCATCTTAAGATAGTGATTGTAGGGTGAATTGCTATTATTATTTGTATCGTGATTCCGGTGTGATTTATAATATATTATTGTTTGTTTTAACCCTTGGTGTGGTTTCATTTTTTTTTTTTTTTTTTTTTTTGTATACTGAATTGAGGCTCGTGAAAGAGCTGACATTTACTTCACAAACAAATCAACCAGACAAACAAAATATATAAAAAGAGGGAGCGGAAGACAAGAGAATGGGAAGCACACAAACACTTGAGAGCACACAACATTTAAGAGCAGGGAGATGTGTGGGAGGGAGAGGGCTTGGGGGGAGGAGGCGTGGGAAGGGGGGAGGGGGGGGGAGTATAAAACACAAGGACACCAAAGACTTCCAGGACAGAAGTTGGTATTTCAAAAAGTGGAATTGGGGTGAAATTATCGGGGATAGAAAAGATCAAGGTTTTGGATGGGGGAAGATAAGAGATTGTGGTGAACAGCTGTTTTAAAGACCTGGAGGGTGGAGTGGGATTGAAGAGAGTGAGGGAGTTTGTTCCAGAGGTGGGAGAAAAGGGGATTGAAGGAGTGAAGGTGAGCAGAGAGTCTTGATTTTGGCAGTTTAACCATAAGAGGGTTGCAGGCAGATCTTGTGCGACCTGTAGGAATATTTGTGGGACAGAGCCCAGAGAGAGCTGGGGGGGGCAAGGCCAGAGATGAGTCGGTAGAAGACGGAAAGACCACCAACCTGCCTGCGGTGAGTGAGTGAGAGGCCCTTGGAGTTTGCTTCATCGCGGGAGATTCCAATGATTCTGAATGCTTTGCTTTCAACAGCGTGAAGACAAGCTAGGTGTGAGGCAGGAGCACCAGCCCAGAGGGGAGAGCAGTATTCCATTGAGCTGCGGATGAAAGCCTTGTATGTGGTGAGGAGCTCAGGTGTGCCAAGGAAGGACTTCGCACGACGGAGGATGCCCAGTCGGCGACTGGCTTTGGAGGCCAGATTTGAAATGTGGTTTTCCCAGGAAAGATCATGGCAGATAGTGAGACCCAAAAGTTTGAGTGACAGAACTTCTTGGAGAGGATTATTCAGAAAGTAGATGGGAGGGTTGTCCAGTCGGTCTTTTCGGAGAGACATCGTAAGAGTGTGAGATTTGTCAGGATTGAAAGACATGTTCCACTTGTTTGCCCAGTCTGTGATTTTGTCCAGGTCTGCAGAGAGTGAGGAGGCTGCAGACTGCCGATCTGAGGGATGAAGAATGGAGCGACAGAGAGTAGAGTCATCAGCAAAGAGATAGAGAGGATTTTCAAGAGAGTCGGAGAGATCATTGATGAAGACCAGAAAAAGCACAGGGCCCAGAACACTGCCTTGGGGAACTCCAGCCTGAACAGGAAGAGGAGATGAGAGAAACCCATTCAGGGCCACACGTTGACTACGACTAGAGAGAAAGTCCGCCAGCCATGCGTGGAGATTTCCATGGATACCAACAGAGGAGAGTTTGGTGAGCAGAGATTATTGATTATTGATTGATTTCATTCTTGATCAATTATTGATCAATTATTGATTGATTTCAACCAAGGATAACATATCTCTCTGCCGGCAACCCTCTCGGGGTTCGGAGGTTTACCGAGACCAGGGGATAGGGGAGGACCCCATAACAGATGGAATACCGAGTTAATCTTCATGTTATGTGATGGAATACCGAGTTAATCTTCATGTTCTGTGATAGAATTCCGAGTTAATATTCATGTTATATGATCGAATACCGAGTTAAGCTTCATGTTCTGTGATGGAATACCGAGTTAATCTTCATGTTCTGTGATGGAATACCGAGTTAATCTTCATGTTATGTGATGGAATACCGAGTTATTCTTCATGTTCTGTGATAGAATTCCGAGTTAATATTCATGTTATATGATGGAATACCGAGTTAATCTTCATGTTCTCCGCTCATGGAATACCGAGTTAATCTTCATGTTCCATGAAGGAAATACCGAGTTGATCTTCATGATGTATGCTTAAAGAATAAGAGGTTAATCGTCAGCTTTTTTGATGGAATATCATGTTGATCTTTATGTTCCACTGTGGAATTGGCATACAAATGTAATCCTCATGTTTAATCATGGAACTGATGAACACCCCACTGCAGGTTGCTTGCTAAATTTCACCAAATGTCCCTGCTGAGTGAAAATGTGAATAAACATACCCAGTAACTATACATGCAGGATGAAAACAGTGACCTAATATGTATATATAATACCCAAAAGAATGTGAGGACCTAAAATACCCCAAGGACCCCGAACACCCAACATACCCAAAAGACCTAGAAGACCATGAAGACCCTTAAAAACCCCAAAGACCCAAAAAACCCTGAAGACCCAAAATAACCCAACGATCCTAAAGACCCAAAAGACCCCAAAGACCTCAATGATCGAAAAGATCCTTAATGACCCTGAACACCCAAATGATCATGATGACCCTTAAATACCCCAAAAACCCAAAAGCCCATGAGGACCCCAAAAGACTCAGATGACTCAAAAGAACCAAAAGACCCTGAACACCTTTAAATACCCAAAAATCCACAAAGACCCCATAAAAACCCTTAAATACCCCAAAGACCCAGAGGAAGCAAAATACCCCAAGGACCCAAAAGACCCAGAGGACTCAAGACCACGAGGACTCTGAAGACCCAAAATACTCTGAAAACCCTTAAAGGCACCAACAGCGTAAAATACCATGAAGACCCTTAAAGACCATGAACACCCAAAAGACCACAAAGACCCAAAAGACCCTTTAGACCGCAAATACCTTGTAGACCCAAAATACCCTGGGGAATTTCTAAGGGCCCCTGTCTTTATGCTGTTAAAGGAGATTCCTGTCAAACTCCCAAAATATTCTACGTTATATTGCAAACGAATTCACTTAGAACAGCCCGATGAAACCCGGTTATGTGCTTGTTCTCTATGAAGGCTAATATTTCTGAGAGAGGGAAAGTGAGGTGGTGGAGGGATGAATACATATTTTTGTTGGGACAGTTTCAGGACACACCAGGAAAGCCCTTCCTGTTCACGCCACTGCAGATAGAAAGGTAATGAGCATAACACAATGACGTTTTACATCAGCATGATAATATTTATACTGTAAGCTAAAGAACAATCACATCAGAACATTCATATATTCCAAGTTTCTTCTAAGTTGCAATTTAGGGAATTCACCAAAACACTCGAATTGAAGTTATTGAGGAGCTTATGCAATGCCTTGAAGTTGTAAATGAGGAATTCAAGAAACACACTTGTGCATGTAAACGCAAACACACACACACACACACACACACACACACACACACACACACACACACACACACACACACACCATGTATTCATAATATGAAGGAACGAGAGCAGCACTCTCGGTAGAGCGCATACCTCCGCCAGGCTGAGTTTTGTATCCCACTGATAGGCCGGATCTGGATCCAGACCTGAACCAAAAGCTAATCAAAAGCTTTTGTCACCTACCCAACTCATTCACCAGGTTTAGTCAGAATTTGTCTGTTTTTGTCCACAACATTTTGAGATACCTTGCGATATATAATTTCCCCCCACCTCCCAATGCTGAAGAATCACTTAAAAATCATAGTATCCTGATCCTTATCTTCACCAAAATCGAATGAATTTGTCCTTGTTACACACCCAACCTGTCCCCAAAGTTTCATCCGAATATGTCCATAACTTTTTGAGATATCCTGCTCACAGACAGACAAACAGGAATAAAAACATAACCTCCATCCGCCTTTGATGGCGGAATGCATCATTCCTCATGCAGAGTACAATCCGAAGAGATACGATTGATTTGTGAAAAGTCTTTGGTGCTTTCAGTGAAAAATGTTGTGCATTTTCCAGGCAAGATAGAAAATGATGCGAAATGTTTGAACAACTCACCCTAAAGGAACTCAATTCCCTCTTATGGCTTTGTCCACCATTAGTTGCAAAAGCCCCGGGGTTACTCTGTTATGGTCCTCGACTTCCAATAAGAAGATGCTCCAGCTTTGACAGGATATTTCACAGATGTCATCTTCAGCAAAACAACGAATGATCCTTGGGACAGATTGTGTCGCACTGGTTGGAACGACCTTTCGAGGCCATTTTCCCCCGCAGAGCAGGGGTTGGTCCTTTTCCGGGCACCTTGGTCCCCTTTTTGAAGCAATGTTTTATGGCCGGATACCATTCCTGCCGCCAACCCTGTTAGTCGCCTTTTGCGACACACAGGGAATTACCAGTGAACTGGTACTCAATTAGCCGACCTCGGAAGGATGACAGGCCGAGTCAACCCCGCTGGCACTAATTCAGCGATCGACCGGGATTCGAACCGAGGATCCTAGGATCCCAAGCCGGCACCCTAACCGCTAAGTGTCGCACTGGTTGGAACAATGTGATTGAAAGCTCTGACTAACGTCCGGTGTTATTTCTGCAGAAGTCGAGGCATGTGGAAGAGTGAAATGACAGCGATATTGACGGTGGCTCAAAGGGGAACTCGAAAGAGCAAAATATTGCGGACCTTCACCAGGACCTGTTTTGTGAGGCGTTCGTGTGGTTTTATAGTACGTACTTTATAGACGTACTCACAATCTAATTGTGCATACTTTATAGAGGTACTGTGTTGAAAAAGGATAACGTGGAATACTGGCCACCACGAAGTGGAGTTTGTGGCTTCGTTAGCACATTCTGTGCAGACAGACACAGACAGACAGAAAGACGACAAACAAACAGATTGAAATGTAATACTCTCTCCTCTGGCGAAGATACAAGCAGGCAAAAGTCACGGACACAACACGACCAAGTGGTTGACATGAATGAAGAGGATGAAGTTTAAACCTATATATATATATATATATATATATATATATATATTTATATATATATATGTATACATATATATATATATATATATATATATATATATATATATATATATGTATACATATATATATATATATATATATATATATATATATACATATATATATATATATATATATATATATATATATATATATATATATATATATATATATATATATATATATATATATATATATATATACATATAACCATAAATTGGAGTGGGAGTAGTTTGGGGCTGGACAGACGGACGGACGGACACTCCTGTTTTATAATATATATATATATTTACATATTTTATTCCAAAATACAATTACGTGTGTGAAAAAATAATAAAAGTTGTTGAAGTTGAAGTTGATAGTCAGTGAGATAGAAGAGATCATGGGTGGGCATGGGACAAAGCTTGGGGTGACATTCTTGAAGCACGATGGAAGTTCCAGAAATGAGAAGAGACTAGGGGGAGGAAGCCATATCTGGGTTTCCCGAAGAACATGTGCGATCCAATTTGGGGTGCGAGCGGGTGAGGAACAAAGTGAAGAGAGGCCAGAAGTGAAGAGATTATAAAACTGAGATGCCATCAATATTGGCTGCGGTGGGTGAGAAGCAGGTGACATGAAACATGACTGGCTGTGAGAGATAGGCCTTGAAGCTCAAAGGATTCTACCGTTTCCAGTGATTAGCGAGAGAGAGAAGCAAAAATTGGGGGTTGGACAGCCAATCCTTGTGGAGGCAGGGTAACCATGGTTGCCTTCACTATAGCTTCACTCACAACTAATCTGTTCATATTTGTCTCCGTATTAAATTATTCCACTGGTGGCATTTAAACTCACTGGGTTGGAGTCCACCGTTGTCGTTGCTCCGCACTTGCTGATTTGCGCATGAGCATCATCTTCTTTTATTTATTCTCCTTCTTCCACAGCGCAATTCTTCAAGCCTTTATCGAATCAGCGCTTCCAAATGGGCGCATTATCTTCGTAGACCGATGAAGTTGTACGTCACGCTCTGCCTACCAACAAGGCAGCGCATTTGCAACGCGTGTTTGATGATGGACCTTCATTTGAAGACCCGATAGTTCTCTGGTTGACTGAACACCACGGGATCTGCAAATTGCATTGCGCGTTCCTCATTACACCGTTATGAAGTTTAAAAATCGTAACTCACTGTTTAATTCCGGTTAGAAAATGGACGTTATGATCTCTCAATTAATTTCGAGGACAACGTGATGTAACCTTGCTGCGGAGGGTCCGACGTAGGACAAAGGTTGAGGCAAATTGGAGGCACTGGAGCCTGACGACTTGCGGATGTGGAGGTTTTCATGAAATGTGGCTCCAGGCGACTAAACGGATGGCAGCCGACACATTTGTATCCAAATCTATGAGGAGTACCGATTACTCCCTCTGCCCTTATACTCCCCCCCCAAGTTTTCAGTTTTTCTTCCTGAGAATATCCATCTTGTCCACCCCATGCATCCTTTCCTACCCCTCATTCCTCCCCACACTCATTGCTTGTCCAAGTCTCCCTCTATTTTGTCTTTCAACTCTGCTGTTGGTGTTTACCCCATCCCTCTCTACCGTTCCTTCCTGTTGCGTCCTGATCCGTTCCGAGTTCTTGCTCTTTCACGAGCATTGACTCTGTAAACAAAACAAAAATAATAACAATGATAAAATGTATGTACAAGTTTTGTTTGGAGGACATTAACCTCACTTCCTGAATCTTACCCCTTACCCCTTGTCTCCGAGCAGGTCTAGCGTAACCCAGAGATGTTGGGAACAGATGAAGAAAGAGGTCCATCTAGTAACTTCGATCCCAACCCCGACGGTCCAAAGAACAGCCCATCGTCTTGTATGATAGACAGCGATGGCTCTGCCAGCCACCTTCCTCATGCTATGGCACATCCGGTCACGTTCTCGGAGGACTGTCCTCCGGCCGATGGGCATAGAGGATCTTGCCGACAGAAAGCCAGCATCGTGTCATGGCGTGAAGGTGGCGAGGCATGGCATGGAGGAAGTACCACCTTGACGGGTGCCCGAGGCAGCGTGACCATGTTATCGAGCATCATGACTCGTAAGATGGTGAGATGATGCGGATTGCGCCTTGCTGAATATTCATTACAGCTGTGAATCCTAAAGAGTGTGTGTGTGTGTGTGTGTGTGTGTGTGTGTGTGTGTGTGTGTGTGTGTGTGTGTGTGTGTGTGTGCGTGAAGGGTTGCTTTTGGTCATTATTTCTGCTTCACATGACATCTGAAAGCCGACACTACCACTGACAAGTCTTCATTTTTAATAGCGGAGCGGTTCATTCTAGCTCATTCAGGAAACCACAATTTTTGAGCTTGTCATATCATTATAAACACAGAAGAGGCCAGTTGAAGCTCCGTATTCAAAAAACACAAAACACCATAAAAAAATTTTGTGTGTTTATTGAATTCCCAGCATCTATTGGGCTGTTCTGTATTTCTAATGAATATTATTGATCAAAATGCCTAAATTACCACATTAAAAGAGCCACGTTTGCCATTCCATCTCGATGTACAAACCAACCAGCACTCCAAATCATTATTTTGTTCAACAGGACCATAATAACGGGATCATTGGGCAGGGATGGTTTTGTGGAATTAATGACATGGAACCCTAAAAATAAACAAACATTTATTATCATATCTGTAGTCCGAATGAATTGCAGTCAGATAGATGAAAATATAATGCGTCATTTTTGTTGCTTCGGGCAAGCGAGTGAAAAGCAAT
Source organism: Myxine glutinosa (assembly GCF_964187855.1). Taxonomy (NCBI): domain Eukaryota; kingdom Metazoa; phylum Chordata; class Myxini; order Myxiniformes; family Myxinidae; genus Myxine; species Myxine glutinosa. Next base: position 45,516,188 of record NC_136267.1, read on the forward strand.
CCTATTTAGGCAATTGTGTTTATACATTGTGACATGCCTACACACCATCTGAGAGGCAATCAGCCTGCGTTGACTTATGAATGATGAGATCCTTTTGGCTGAATCATTGTCTCAAAATCGGAAAGCATGGGAAGTGCGGGGGGTTGAGGACACTGCGGTCATGTGAAGATGTCCACAACGCATCACCACAACGTGTCAGAGTACCTGGCTAATGAAGATCTTTTGTACAAGTGTGACATGAAATGTAATTTGTTTATTCAAAACGGGGAATGTCTGTCCTCATTGGATTCTTTGCTCTCCAAGTCATGATCGCAGTGGTGCATTACAAGGCACAGGCCTCAGCAGCACTTGTCACAGCTTGAAACAGGAGTCGGATCAGTTGCTGTCACAGATCTTGTAGTTATGATCTGTCTAGCAAGGAAACACCACCATGGGTCCTAGCTCCACAAGGACTTCACTCCCATTTTTTCTCTCTATCCCTATCTCTCGAGTTCAGTGTGGACCTCAATACACCAGGACCAATCGAGAAGCTTTCTGATGACCCATTGCTACTCAGGTCCGCACATGCGCTGTGCAGGGTATGATCTCACACTCATAATCAGGTGAAGTTAATCACGTGTCCATTGAATTAACTTCCCAAAGATGGACAGAATGTGGCTCCATTTCAATCCCATAATGGTCACGCTTCCATCACCAGCAGTGAAGCCACACGTCTGCTGGTTACGACTCACCCTGTACAATCGAATTCAACCGGATAACAAGAAGATAAATAGAAAGTAAACACTTAAAAAAGCAGATCTGTACTTTCTAACGAGAGGGGTGGCCGGAGGGGGCGTCGGAGAAGGGTCTTTTATTGCAGGAAAAAATAATTACATAAGAAGAAAGTACTTCCTTGTCCAAATGCAAGTACAACTACAAAGCATCTGCTTTGTACTCGAACTAATCTTAACAAAAACAACACCTCAAAAAAAAAAAAGGAAAATTTCTGAGTTTGTGTTTTCCATGTTTTCTTAATAAAGGATTGTTAAAACATTGGTGAAAAAAGCAAAATGGTAAATGAAAGAAACACAGGAGCGATTGCAAGACCCGGCCTTCCCATGCTGCCCAGCAGATGATTAGACAGCGATGGCAGCGCTGCTCGCTGCCATACGTACCTGATGTACCTGCTGCCATCGTACCGTACCGTACCGTACGTGATGTACCTGATGTACCGTACCTGATGTACCTGATGATGTACCTGATGTACCTGATGTACCTGATGTACCTGATGTACCTCGTACCGTACGTGATGTACCTGATGTACCGTACCTGCTGCCATCGCTGATGATTAGACAGCGCTGCTCGCTGCCATACGTACCCACTTATAAGGCCTATTTATACTCGTGCTGTATGGGCTAATCAAACAAAAGTTACTTTAAATTTCATTATTTTGTCGGTATTTTATAACTTTTTTCAATTGAAGTAATTCTGCTCCTTTTCGAATTGTTATTTATTTTTCAGAGTGATGCAGGAGATGAGAACCAAGCAAGGGGGAACTGGTCCAACAAGATGGATTTCATCTTGTCCATGGTGGGCTATGCAGTAGGACTGGGGAACGTTTGGAGGTTTCCTTACCTCGCTTTTCGCAATGGGGGAGGTCAGTATCTCCACAACTCGCCCCATTTTCCTTAACTTACATTCTTGACTTTCCATCCACATTATATCTGGTTTCTTCTTTCTTTTTTTCCATTTCATGATTACTCGCTTGAGAAACTACACCACCCAGCACTAAACCCTCATTCTGTCTGTCCAAAATGGAAATTGAAAGCTTGTCTTTTTTACAGCTTCCTCCCTTAATCAGCTCCAATGGAATATTACATGCCTGCTCATGCAGTTCCTCTAAGATTTGGAGGAATCATTCCAAATTTATGATTTTCCTACCCCTGCGTACAATGGGACGAGGTGTTATGAAGAAGAGTCTGGTTTTTCAACCTATAAACTATGGAGTATTATTCATTCACTGTTGAGAAGACATGGTCAACTTAGACTACACTCTGTTCCTTGTTATAGTAAATATTTACCTTTCCGTGGCTTGGAAAAAGATTGATGTTCATGACAAAATTATTTATATATATATATATATTAGCCATAGTAAGGTTGTGGATGTAATGTGAACTTTAGAATATATTCTGAATTTATATATACTATACAGTGCATTCAGAAAGTATTCAGATCCCTTCACTTTTTTCACATTTTAAACTCAACTGGACTATGTCCAGCTGAGTTTTTGTCGACACCCAGTGTTCGTCGTCCGTCTGTCGTCTGTCTGTCTGTCTGTCGTCTGTAAACAATTCGACGTCTACGCTCTAAAAGTCACAAATATTGATCAATTTTGATGAAACTTGTTAAGCAGCATCTTTAAGACATAAACTAGTTTGGGATTGCATTTGGGATTTGATGAATGAATACTTAAACCCTGTTGAACACTGTGGTGAAAATGTACCAAAGTTGAACCCAGGTGTGATGCTCACTTAAACCGCTGGGCGGTGTCTATAAGACCTCGGACGTCCGCGACTCGAGGCCACTCCTGCGACTTTATACAATGACATGTAGAATTGAATGGTACGTACCCACTTATATTCTAGGCTTGCTTGCATTGACTGATATATCCAATCTTTCTCATATGATGCCTTGATCCTGACATATATATTGCATGGTGTATTTTACAGGATGATGTAAAGATCTTATTGAGATTAAACCTATCTATGGGACGAGTTGTGGATTTGGTTGATTTTCACAACACTTAATCTCAATAAGATCTACGGAAATGGTGGGACACGAGTCTGGCGATGGCCGGATGAATGCAGATCTCAGACGAGCGTTTACCGACATTCTCCGCGCTCCTGCGAGGCCCACCTCGGAGAGGAATGACCGGCGGAGGACCCGTCGAGCTAGCTCCAGCTACGGAGCTCCGACTACTCTCGCTGCCGGTCTGCTTCGAAAGGACCGGATGCGATGGGACCTCGCAAGCCTTTTGCGGGACCGCGTCGTCAAAGCGCGAACTGCTCTCCTGAGGCCCGAACGCCGGAGCAGGCGTGACGGACTCCGGCAAGATGCCTGGAGAACGATGCTACTGGGCAACGTCCTGCGGCCGAAACCCCGTCGGAACGACGGACCCGCTTGGAGCCGACGGCCTACCCGACCAACTGATTTGCATGCCTCGGCCCGAGATGAGATGTCCACGCGAGTGTTCACGACTCCCTTGACTGTCATGCGGCACTCGGCCGGCCTACCCGACCGATCGCTGCTCGGAAGCACCTCCACGCGCAAATCGCGCGCGCGGCACCCGTCGCGTGCACTACACTGTGCCCGACCGATCGCTGCTCGGAAGCACCTCCACGCGCGAATCGTGCGTGCTGCACCCGTCGCGTGCACTACTCTGTGAGGCCTACGATTCCGATCGCTGCTCGGAATCACCTCCTCCCACGCGACGCTGCACGCTGCAACCGTCGCGTGCACTACTCCGTGAGGCCTACGATTCCGATCGCTGCTCGGAATCACCTCCTCCTACGCGAAGCCGCACGCTGCGCCCATCGCGGGCACCACTCTGCGAGGCCGGCGATTCCAATCGCTGCACGTCGGAATCACCTCCTACACACGAATCGCGCACTGCCCCATCGCGGGCACAACCCGACCAATCGCTGCTCGGGGGAATCACCTCCTACGCGCAAATCGCGCACTGCGCCCTTCGCGGGCACCACTCTGCGAGGCCGGCGATTCTGATCGCGGCTCGTCAAAATCCCACCTACATGTGGCTACTCAACGAGGCCGGCGAACTCCGCTGCCCGGAATCGCCTCAATGGAGGCTCGCTTGGCACCATTCGAGGACTCGCCGCAGCACGGATGAGTTTCTAAGGACGTCGAGCGGGACCTTCATAGCCTTTCACGGCACTCGGGCTTATGCTTATGATAGATGATCGTATACCATATGTATTCTATATGACTAACTATGTCTAAAACTCCGGACAAAACACGGCCCGAAAGCTACACAAACGAGACGCTACTTCAGGGCGTGATATGTATTCAGGGCGTGATATGTATTCGATCCTTTGACCCGAAAGCTAAACAAACGAGACGCTACTTCAGGGCATGATATGTATTCGATCCTTTGACCCGAAAGCTAACAAACGAGACGCTACTTCAGGTCGTGCAGTTTATCGCTGCCAAGCATGCTCGCCCACTCGACTCGGCGTGCTCGCCCTCTCGACTCGGCGTGCTCGCCCTCTCGACTCGGCGTGCTCGCCCTCTCGACTCGGCGAGCCGCACTTGATCAACGGGCCGAGCTTGACTTTCGGTTTCCCTCGTACGCAGTGCGCCCTAGATAATACATTTCACTCGTCGGCCGGGTTCGTATTTCGTACACCAATCTCGAGCCTGCTCGAATGCTGGTGCCCAATGGACGCGAGACTATAGATTTCGGTGTGCTACTTTACTCCTTCTGGGAATACCGCTCAGCTGGAACTCGCCGTCAAACCCGCCCGCACGCGCCCGAACCAATTGATGACGTCATCGACTAAATCACGCGTTTGCTCTACAGCGCCATTAACTGCTTCCCGCGCTTGCGTCATCAGAGTACGTCTACCTGAGTTCGTCTACCTGGGTACCTCTACAGATAGCAGAAATACTCAATCTGACCGCCCCTGCCCGAAAGTGCGTGTCATAACGTGGCGACCTTCGAGGGCGACTAGCCAACATCGAGGACTTATGCCGTTAATCGATAAGGCACGGGGCATTTGGGAGTGCACGGTGACCCCCATGAGACGGTAACATTGAGCGTTGCGCCCGACTCCCTTGTCTCCTGAGCAAGCCACGTGGGCACCGGCCCGCCGGATCGCCCTTGACTCTGGGCTTGTTGCTTCTAGGACAGGTCTCTTGGCTCGCCTCCACGACACATTTCGAGACTGAAAAGACGCCTCGCCCGGCCGCTGCCTGTTTGCGTTCCCTCTGACCCAGACTGTGAAGGTCGCTCGACTTCGGTACGCGGTGCGCGGCTGCTATCTCAAAATTAACAACGGGGGGGGGGGGGGGGGGGGGGAGGGATGGATGAGTGAGGGGGTGAGATGATGGTCCATCCATCCGGGCCATCCTCTCGGTATGTCGATCCATCCATCCGGGCCATCCTCTCGGTATATCCTCTCAGTATGTCGATAGGACGGGCCATGGATGGCCAATCCATCCGGGACGTTTTCCATTTCTCGATCTCGACGTTTTCTCAATCCATCCGGGACAATCCCTCCGGGACGGTAGCCGGTATAGCCGCATAGTCAATAGGATGGGCCATGGATACAATCCATCCGGGACGTTCTCTCGGTAGCCGGTAGCCGGTATAGCCGATCTTCTCAGATCCTCTGAGCGCTGTGCTGCAGGACGGGAATGCGGAGATTCTGCGCGCTTCGCTGGGAAGGCGCATTTCGCTCGTTTTGTGCATCGTCGTAATCTGCCATGCCGGTCGTTCGGGCAGCCTTCGGAGGGCACTCGTGGCAAACGTTTTGCTTGTAAAACTATTTGCCGGAGCTTGTAATTCGTACGCGCTGCCGTGAGAGGGCGCTCGAGTCTCGTGATTTCAAAAAGGGGACTCCGGGGTATCGTGTAACTCTCGTTATGGCTCTCGTCGGTTCTCTCCCTCGGCAATTCCATGACATGGATCTAACGTGGATCGACCATGTACCCTTGGGAGCCATAGCAGGTACAGACTTACTGTAATGGACTTACTGTAATGGCCTCCTGTCATGTAATCTTACTTACTGTTACAACTCCTAGGCCGGTACAGACTTACTGTAATTGACTTACACTGTAATGGCCTCCTGTCATGTAATCTTACTTACTGTTACAGCTTACTGTAAAGAGGCTTACTGATTTACACATCTTCCACATCGACACATCTTCCTGTAATGTGTTGCATTGCGACGAATAGACATGGCTTACTGATTTACACATCTTCCACATCGACACATCTGCCTGTAATGAGTTGCATTGCGACGAATGGACATTCGCTCTTCGACAAGGTACACCTTACATGCAAGGTACACCTTATGTAATGAGTTGCATATCGACAAGGTACACCTTGACAGCGAGCACACCCAAGGTACACCTTATCCAGCACATAGGCCTGTGAGACTAGACTATTGTGACCCACAGGCTCATGGTCTGCCGGTATCGGACATGTTTGCTAACCAGGCTATGAGTGCGCCTCGGGAACATCTGCCGTCCCTCCCTTCGCCTGATACACCCCTGCCTGAAGCGGTGAGGGCACTGAGGTGCCCCTCCGACACCTGCCTCCAGCGGCTACTCCGAAGCAGGGGACTCCGGGTTTGGGGACGTCGTACCCGGTAGTTTCCGAACCTGTGCTGGCAGGGTAATTCGCCACACTGACCGTTACGGATGGACCGACTGACCTGTAATAATGATAATGGATTTATTTCATATAGCGCTTTCCAGGAAGCCCTGAAGATGCTTTGACAGAGTGCGAAACATAAAACAATTGCGCAGAGACAAGAATCAATAGGAATATTTCTTTGACACCCCAATAATGATATAATGACTTCCTCTACCCATTAATGCTGACGCGCGCTCGCTTCCTGCCTAGTGGCAGCATAGTTCTAACGGCGGGGAGAATGTGGTGAAAATGTACCAAAGTTTAACCCAGGTGTGATGCTCACTTAAACCGCTGGGCGGTATCTATAAGACCTCGGACGTCCGCGACTCGAGGCCACTCCTGCGACTTTATGCAATGACATGTAGAATTGAATGGTACGTACCCACTTATATTCTAGGCTTGCTTGCATTGACTGATATATCCAATCTTTCTCATATGATGCCTTGATCCTGACATATATATTGCATGGTGTATTTTACAGGATGATGTAAAGATCTTATTGAGATTAAACCTATCTATGGGACGAGTTGTGGATTTGGTTGATTTTCACAACAAACACATCTATTGAAATATTCAACATATCTTGATTCAATACCATACATGTATATTGTTTGACCAAGTCTTTCTAAATAAATTCAACTCTGAAATCTGAGAAAAGTAATTGTAGTTTTACTTTTCATGCCTCACTTAAAACTCAATTTTTTTCTAGTTTCCTGTTTAAACATGAGATACCTTCAGCGTTACTGTACCTCTTTAGCACATATAAACTATATAGTTTGTGGTTCTATTATGCATATTCTAACCATATTGATATAGACCAGTTGAGTTCAGGTTCCCTGGAACCTCTTGTGTTATATTGCAGCCTTATGCTGAAATCGTTTAAATTCATTTTTTCCCTCATCAATCTACACTCAATACCCCATAATGACAAAGAGAAAACAGGATTTTAGAAAGTTTTGCAAATTTATTAAAAAGAAAAAACTGAAATATCACATTTACATAAGTATTCAGACCCTTCGCTATGACACTTGAAATTTAGCTTAGGAGCTTCCCATTCAGGCACCATTCTGTCTGTCTTGTTTCACAGAATCTTGTTTCTCACACTCTGAGAGTCCTTTAGATGCTTTTTTGCAAACTCCAAGCGGGCTTTCATGTGTCTTTCACTGAGGAGAGGCTTCCGTCTGGCCACTCTGCCATAAAGCCCAGATCGGTGGAGTCGTGCAGTGAAGGTTGTCCTTCTGGAAGTTTCTCCCATCTCCACACAGGATCTCCGGAGCTCAGCCAGAGTGACCATCGGGTTCTTGCTAACCTCTCTTACCAAGGCCCTTCTCCCCCCGATTGCTATGTTTGGCTGGGCGGCCAGCTCTAGGAAGAGTCCTGGTTGTTCCAAACTTCTTCCATTTAAGAATTATGGAGGCCACTGTGCTCTTGGGAACCTTCAATGCAACAGAGATTTTTTTTGGCTTCCCCAGATCTGTGCCTCGACACAATCCTGTCTCTGAGCTCTGCAGGCAGTTCCTTCGACCTCAAGGCTTGGTTTTTGCTCTGATATGCATTGTCAGCTGTGACACCTTATATAGACAGATGTGTGCCTTTCCAAATCATGTCCAATCAATTGAATTTACCACGGGTGGACTCCAATCAAGGTGTAGAAACATCTCAAAGATGATCAAGAGAAATGGGAGGTACCTGAGCTAAATTTCAAGAGTCACAGCAAAGGGTATGAATACTTATGTCAATGTGATATTTCAGTTTTTTCTTTTTAATAAATTTGCAAAACTTTCTAAAATCCTGTTTTCTCTTTGTCATTATGGGGTATTGAGTGTAGATTGATGAGGGAAACAATGAATTTAAACGAATTCAGCATAAGGCTGCAACATAACAAAATGTGAAAAAAGTGAATGGGTCTGAATACTTTCTGAATGCACTGTATGGTACAGAGCTGTGAATTGGAGGTTCAGGCTTTGGTTCTGGTTCAGGGGTGTGGAGGGGGTGGGGGGGGGGGGTGAGCAGTTGTGGGGAGGGTATTTTTGCCATAGGGTTGGGAAGGGGAGGCTGAGTACTTGTGGTTTGGGAAGGTGGGTTGATGATGGGGTTTGTGAGGGGGTGGGGGGAGAATTGCAAGATGCAAGACGTTTTTATGTTTGACTCACCAGGGGCCTTCCTCATCCCATACTTGGCTATGCTTGCTTTTGCTGGTCTTCCCATCTTCTTCATGGAGGTGGCAATCGGCCAGTTTGCCAGCCAGGGACCCATTTCCGTGTGGAAAGCAATTCCTGCCTTGCAAGGTTCTATTTTTCTTCCCAATATGTGGTGCAACATTGTCATTGGAAGTGAATTTGCATGAAATAACGAGCTTGTCAGAATTTCACAATCGGCTAATGATATGCAATGACAAACAGGTTGTGGTGTTGCCATGGTGATCATCTCCATCTTAATTGCGATCTACTACAACATCATTATCTGCTATACACTCTTCTACCTCTTTGCTTCCTTCACGAATGTGCTGCCTTGGGGCTCCTGTTCAAATGATTGGAACACTCCTTTTTGCCGTGCCAAGGAAAGTGCTTTGGGTATGTTGTTATTCACTCAATCATTCCATAATTGATATAATCACAGGCATTCTTTCCAAATTGATTCACTTTTTGGGGCAATGCCATTCTTTCAGTCGATCCATATGAAGTAATTATTTTGAATTTCTAAAGCTCAACTGACCTGGGAAGTTATAACGAGTTCCCTGTGCAATGGTTGCCAACCTATGGTTGTTTCTCCATCTTTTTTCAATGATGAATGTCAAGCAAGGACCATTTTAAAAGTCTTTGCTATGACTGCTGGGGTTGGAACCGCCGACCTCCCAGACTTAGAGCAGACGCTCTCATCGTTACACCACCGAGTCTGGCCATTAATTTGGACAAAAGTCAATTTTTTTTTACAGACAAAAGTTGTTGCTGGGAAATGTTGGAATTGTAATTGGAAATGAAATATATAAATGAAATGAAAATTGGAAATATATAACCTTGGAAATGGAATTTATCGAACACGTCACTTGTTCACAAAACTGACCGAGAACACTGGCAAATGCTTTTATATCCCCCCTCACAGCACAATGTCTGCACATGAACGTCACAAACACTACCACGAATATGACGTCTTGCTTCGCCAATGAAAACATCACAAGCGTCAGCGGCAGCGAGGAGTACTTCAAGTGAGGTTGGGGAAGTGGTGGGGTTAAAGTAATGCAAAGGACGCTTGCATGAACCCTCCTTTTTTCACACCCCTTGATTCCACTTTCCCCTTCCATGACTTTTGAGATCTTTTGAAGAAAATATCTTATGTATTTCAACATTTCTTTGTTACATTTTACTAAAAGATGGCTTATATAATTGCAGGCACTTGTTATTATTGCTCCATTTCACCTGCATTAGTTTGTGCGCTTGCCACTGTTGGTGCATTTGTTGGTAATGTTCACTTATGCTGTGCACATTTATGCTGGTAGAGCACTGCAAAAAATCAAAAGTTAAGACTATGACGTGAGCCAGAAAAGTTTGGATTAAAATTTGTCAAATAATTTTTCAATGTGGTACAATGTGCTGGGGAGCCCAGTGTACTTCTCAGGATCTTGGGTAATCGGAGGGGATCGTGAGGTCTCGCAAAATATTATATTTTCATATATAAACCATTTATGCATCAAAATATAAGAAAGAATGACACATATTTTGCTGACAATCGACTTGTTTTATTTTGCCGTTCAATTAAGGATATTCTATAAAAGTAAAATAAAATATTGTAGCTTAATATTGTTATTTTGCACCTGCTCTCCTATACTATCATTCTACAAACCAACACCCTCCTGACACACAAACATATGTTTGTATGTATATATATACACTACCGGTCAAAAGTTTTAGAACACCTCAATTTCTCCAGTTTTTATTGAAATTTACACAGTTTAATGTCTCAATGTACTCTGAAATTAAGCATAGAACAAATAAACAATTGGAGATAAAAAAATAAATCATAGAATCATTTTGTTTAACAAAATTTAATTTAAATTTTTAACTTAGCAAAGTAGCCACCTTTTGCAGGTATAACCGCCGAACACACTCGTGGCGTTCTTTCTTCAATGGAAATCAAATATTGTTCGGGAAGTTCTTCCCAACACTGTTGCAGAAGTTCCCACAAATGTGTTGCACTTGTAGGTTGCTTTGCTTTCACCCTTCTGTCCAGTTCATCCCAAACCAGCTCGATGGGGTTTAAGTCTGGAGACTGTGCTGGCCATTCCATGATTTGAAGCCTACCATCTTGTTCTTTTCCTCGAAGGTAGTTTTGACATAGCCTGGAGGTGTGTTTAGGGTCATTATCTTGCTGTAGGATGAACCCCTGACCAACTCGGTGTATACCAGAGGGTATTGAATGGCGCTGCAAAATGCTGTGGTAGCCCTTTTGGTTCAGGGTGCCAGTCACTCTGTGCAAGTCGCCGACTCTGGATCCAGCAAAAGAGCCCCATGTTTGACCGTTGGTTTTACACACGGAGGAACCATCCTTTCACCTACTCGACGGCGCACAAAAACCCTGCATGACGAACCAAAGATTTCAAATTTTGATTCATCGGTCCATAAGACCTTCTTCCAGTCTTCAGTAGTCCACTGGTGGTGCTTCATAGCCCAGGCAAGCCTCTTTTTCTCATTTTACCATCTTAGCAATGGCTTTCTTACTGCCACTCGACCTGTCAAACCTGCAGCTCAAAGTCTTCTCTTCACAGTTGAAACTGAGCCTTGCTTACCTTCGCCAGTGTTAAGCTGTGCTTGAAGCTGTTGTCTTGTGAGCCGCGCCTATCATGCAAGCTGATGACTCTCAGAAACTTGTCTTCTGATTCTGTTGTGGCTTTGGGTCTGCCAGGCCTCTTCCTGTCAGAGTTTCCTCCAGTTTCCAATATACTACTTCCTGCAGTGCAATATTGTCCAAATAATGCTTCAGAGGGTGTAATAACAGTCTGTTCCAATACTGCTTTTATACAGACAGGTAGTATCCCTAACTTAAGGTTCATTTGTGAAAAATTTTAAAAGAAGCTAATTTCAACTGATTTGGGTAGGTATGGGTATGGACAACTACCAAAAAAAAGTAAGGAGGGATAGGGGTTGGGGAAACCTTTTTATTAGAGGTCAAAGGTCATTGACCTCTGCCTAAATCATATAAAATTGTATTTCAGCAACAAAATATGGTATATAGATGATCTTGGTGTCAAAATGCACAGGATTACGAAAGAAGATGACATAGAATAATGACTGACCCATGGAACCAATTACTGACCTCCGAAAATGAGGTCAAAGGTCAAAAATAGACGTCTTATCACCAAAATATCATATCAAATATCATATTGGTAACAGTAACAGAATTATACCAAGATACAAACTAAATATGAAATGGATTCTTCACCACCAAAATACGAGGTTAATGGTCAAAATAAGCAGGGGGGGGGGGGGGTAAAGTTCATTAGTGTCAAATAGTTTGTGTATGTAAAGTATATGTGAATTTATAATCAACAATTTGCAGAATACTACTCACAACTTAGAACTTACAGTATCTATCGGCAACAACAAATTAATAATACTCAGTCTGTTTCCTCTTCATCGCTACCAATTACTTCTTCTGCATCTATGCTATCTGTTCCATTGTCGCAATGCCCACAGCACACTCCACATGCAGATACACACGACATGCGAGCTTTCATGCAGCTGCATCTCATTGTTTGACATTGCCTCTCCCCTTCCTTGCAGTTGCAACAAATTACTTTCAGAAGGTTGTCTGGCGCGATACCAACAGATAGCATTTTTGGTCTCAGTTTTCTGTTGGAATCTAACTCCCATCCTCTTCCTTTGGGATCAAGAATAGAGGTGTCAAGATGCTTCCATACCACAACTTGAAGATGGACACGAAGGGAATGTTGAGCTGTTGCATCTTCCGTTGGTGGTAGGCGGTCAGGATCGATTTTGCCCTTGGCTGCTTGCTTCTTGAACTTCATGTAGCGAGACTTTTCTAGGGGAGTATCCCCACAGCCATATGTGATCTGCATGGCTTTTAATCCAGCTGTTCGAATTATGGAGTCGGTTGAAGTGGGACTTGTGAATGCAGTAATGACACTGGCAGGAAATCTGCATTTGTAGAGAGCACATTTGGTATGTCCATGAATGCATGAAACAGTGTCGTTTCCAGACCAGCCATACTTGAAGAGGAACTCTTCTTTGTCTCCGATGTGTATGCTAGAGATGTCGTAAAGACCACCAAAATCTGCTTGTAAATAGAAATTAGTACAGTGGATAGGCCTATGATAGCAGAGCAATATCAAAATATCAGTGTCCTGGGCGACAACAACAACTGGGGATTTAACACTTGCGACCAAGTCCATTGCAGACCTAACAATCAGCGTGTCACCATCATCTTTTGCTTGGCGTACAGTGATATTGTGGCTTGCCATCTCTGCAGATATCATCATGATTAAGGCTCCTTTGTTCTTCTCATTTGCCAGGAAAACCTCTCTGTCACATGATATAGTCAATTCCGGTGTGACCCTCATGTCCGGAGAAACCTTCTTCCCAGCCATCCGCCGCATATGTTCATGGTCTTTCGTTGATGATTCCTCCCCGTAGCCATCAAACACTACAGTAGCATCCTTGAATTTGTTGTCAACATATCTGACATATGTATCAACTATAGTCTTGATGGTTGCACCGCTGGACCACTTTACCTGATGAAGTAGCCACCCTCCATCAACAACATGCATCTTGCTGTTTATGTCCACGTCAAGTATTGTAGCTGTTTCCTTGAGCATCTTGCCAAATTCATGCTTTTTGGGTTTTCTCATCATGCATTGATCCATTGGATCCATTTGGATCCATTGTGAAGAGAGATGTTGGGACCGGGGTCAGCTCAAATTTGAACATGTGTTCGATCCCTTCATCTCTCTCTGCCATGAAAATCAGTCTATTGAAAAGAAGGGTCTTTTCGATGTAGATCCTCTTGTCGCCTACCTTTACTTTCTTCTGAAGTTCAGCCAGATTTTTGCATTTCTTTGCTGTCTTCATGCTCTTAACCGGTGACTCATTATCAAGATCCTTTTGCATTTCATGGCCTATCCTCACTGCATCATCACAGTTGACAATTGACTTGTCGGTAGTTATTACTCCACTAGACAGCGAAGTAATGGTGTTGGGGTCTTTTACCTGAAATGAAAAATGAAATATTATTTTACATAGCTAAGATGATAAGTAAATGTTCCACAAATAGTAACTGAAATGTGGAATGATTTCTGTGCTACTATCAGTAAATGAAACAGATCTATACTAACCTCTATGAAGGGGTTATGAGTTGAAAACCATGCAGAAATCAACTTGACGTGCTGGCTGTCTTTCTCTAGACGCTTTGCCCCAAGGTCTGTGTGGGTCCTCTTACTCCGCTTTCCACCAATCATTTCTTCCATCAGGTCCCCCAGAAGCTTGAGATGTGAAAACGTACCAGCCCATACTTTCACAGAGCTCTCGTTGCGCATTCTTCCTCTTGTTAAGCCTCCATTTGACTTGGCTTTCCGCATGAGTGTCTCTTCGATGAAAGGGTTCGGCATCTACGATGGACTGTCATAGGAGTGTTGCTACTCTATTTTTGTTCCAATCGCTCCAATAATGAAGAGTTGTTGATAAGTCTACACTGCTCTATTAGATTCTCATATCCCTTTCTGTACAACCTCTGTAGCTTTCCTGCTTCTGAAAAGTCCTCACTACATATTTCACATATATCCATCCTGGTAATTTTGTTATTTTACAGTATTGTTCCAAAGGCCTCAGGGAACTTTTGGGACATCTCACTGCACTGGGGTAGTCAAGGTACATGTAGGCTAGCTAGGTTTTCTCAGTAATCACTCCTGAAACAAAGACAAAACAAAGACTTCATTCATGCAATATATAGTGTTTTAGTCTAGGGTCAATGACATTTGATCCCAAGAAAGGTAATTTCCCCCTCCCCCTCTGCTCTTGGAATAAATAATAACCCCCATATCCACCACGTAAGTTGAAATTAACCTCTTCGGTTTTTTTTTTGCTCATTTTTATATAATATGGTAATTTTCCTGTTATAAATATGACATTTTAGTGATAAAACAGCTTTTTTGACCTTTGACCTCATTTTCAGAGGTCAGGATTTGGTCCCAAGGGTCAATAATTATCTTATGTCATCTTCTTTCGTAATCCTGTGCATTTTGACACCAAGATCATCTATATACCATATTTTGTTGCTGAAATACAATTTTATATGATTTAGGCAGAGGTCAATGACCTTTGACCTCTAATAAAAAGGTTTCCCCAACCCCTATCCCTCCTTACTTTTTTTTGGAAGTTGTCCATACCCATACCCACCAAAATCAGTTGAAACTAGCTTCTTTTAAATTTTTTCACAGATTGGCTAATATATGGCTAATTTAGGGTTACTAAGGGGGTTTGTAATCAATAATAATCAGCAGAGGTTGGGACACCTGTAGGAATTGTTTGCATCGACTTGCAAGGCTTAATTTACTTACATTGCTGCAGAACAGCTGTAAGTTGTTAACCCATTACTTGTTCCCTGAAGAAGGCCTTTTTATTTTACAACATAACTGTGCAATTTACATTATTTTCCCGTTTTTGCTAACCTAAACTTTTTTTTAAATCTCGAGCAGTTTACTGCTTACCTTTGTACCATTTCAGGTTAATCCCTGGACATTAAACTGCATAAATTTCAATAAAAACTGGAAAAATTGAGGTGTTCTAAAACTTTTGACTGGTAGTGTATATATACATCAAGCTAAGCTCAGACTTCCTGTCAGTAGCATGGCCTGAGCAGTACTTCCAGAACGTTCCACAAGTTGATGAGAACGACCGGGCCTGTGATCCGAACCTACGTTTGAGGAAGCAAGCAGCAGAAGCCACACTAACTATTTTGTCATGTCTTAAAGAGAAAATAACGAAAATTTGTCATGTTTCGAAGAGCGAATAATAAAAATTTCGAAAAATTATTCTTTTTATTTTTTTCATTCGTTTGCTACCCTATTACCCAATTTTCAAAAAATATATACATTTTTTCCCATTTTGAATCCACCGTATTTTAGAGGCCATTTTGGAATCTGTGACCCTGAATTACTAAACAATTCGTGTTCTTCCTTTTATAAAAATCGAAAAATCTCACATTTGGCCAAAGCAATGCATTAGTGGTGGGTTCCCCATTTTTACCCTATCCTGATGGCTGTCTCCACAAAATCTAAAATCTGAAATATTTTACAGAAATGCTATATAGGGCTAGTGCAGCAAAAATCAAATGACTAGATCAATATGAGAATTTTTTTTTTTTAAATGGGTCGTTTGATAAACCCTAACCCATAAGACCCTTTAAGACCCCTTCAAGTCTCTCTCGGAAGGTAGTGGCAACAAATACAGGAGATAAGTTGAAAGTTTAATTCGTTAGATACCTAGAAGCATTAGAGATAGAGGGGCACAGGGATATTGCCAGGACTTGTAAATTTTTGGTGTATGGCTAGAATCTAGCCGCTAGATGATCGAGTACATCTGCGCTGAATGTGATGTCTGTGAGAGGGTCTCCTCAAGGAATATTGTGTGGCTGGTGTTGTATATTCTTCACCCTAATACTACCTCCGCCCACCCATGCCCCCAAGAAACTATAAAAATTGAAAGAAAATACACACACACATATATATATATATATATATATATATATATATATATATATATATATATATATATATATATATATATATATATATATATATATATATATATATATATATATACAGACTTGGCATTTAATATGGAATATTTTTTTTGTGGGGGTGAACTTACTTTTCAAGATGTCTTAAAACCAAAAGTTCATTGGAATTATGTTGAAACTATTCTAGATTTTGTTAATGTGACCTTTAAAAGAAACAAAAACCACATTTGACATTTTGAAACAAATAAATTGATCCTTGAAAGTGATGTAAACTGATATCGAACTCAATTCATGGACAGTACTGTGTTAAACTTCTGTACGTTTTCCAGAAGTATCTCTTTATTTTGTGCATTAGCCAAAAATTTTTTTAACAAAAGTTAAATTACGACTGGGATTACGGACAGTAAAATTACAGTTCAGTACTTCATGTAACCCCCACGAGCATTCAGGAGAGCACGTACACGTTGATGCATGCTGTTAACGAGATTTGCCAAGGTTTGGACAGGAATCGCTTGCCATGCAGTGACAATAGCCTACTGCAATTCACGCAAAGAGGTCGGCTGTTGGTCCAAGTGGTCGATTTGATGCATTAATTCTGCCCACAAGTTCTCTATCGGATTCATATCCGGGGACATGGCAGGCCACTCCATATGCTCTACACCATGGTTAGCAAGAAAGTGTTGGATCATGCGAGCACGATGAGGCCATGCATTGTCATCTTGGAAGACAAAGTTTCCTCTAAAGGCTGCACGAGCAAATGGAAGCAATGTTTCTTCCAGAATGGCCCTGTACTTGAACTGGTTCAGGTTTCCATTCAGAACAACCAGGTCAGTTTTGCCCCCTGCATGAAAAGCAGCCCAAACGGTCACCCCACCACCTCCAGCTTGGACTCTTGGCACTATACAATCTTTGTTGTAGGCTTCATGCACTTGTCTGCGCACTCGGATGCGGCCATCTTGACGATAGACCAGAAATCTAGACTCGTCACTGAAGATCACGCGATTTCAGTGTCCTGGCTGACATTGACGGTGCTCTATGGCCCACTGCAATCGGCGCTGGCGGTGTTGTCTGGTCAGGCGTGGCTTTCTCAGGGGATGCCTGGCACGATAGCCTGCTTGAACCAGTCGTTGGTTGACTAGCCTTCTGGATACAGGCACATTTGTCAGTTGCTGCCACTCAGCCCTAAGCCGATTAGCTGACTTGGTACGGCCTTTGCGGACTAACCGGTGCAGCTGGCGATCATCCCTCCTTGTGGTTCTGCGGGGACGTCCTGGCCTCGGTATTGGAGTGGGGACACCCCTCTGAGCATTTCGTTTCAGGATCTTTGACACCTGACCTTGAGTGATGCCATACTGCCGAGCATTAGCACGCTGTTTCATTCCGTAATTTCGTTAAGCCACCACTCCATGACAAACAGCATTGTCGAGTTGACGGACCATCTCCAGAGGAAGCGGCAATAACTTTTGGAGATGTGCAGCAGTTGTTTTCCACTAATACAGAACGCAACAATCCTTGTATACCCGACTGTGAATCCAATCATCAAATGCACCTGTCTGTACATTTTGCCATGCCACCTGTGATATAATCCTGTTGTTGACTTCTTGCTGCGACAGACAATCAGTGACATGGTTCTTTTAACAAATAAATCACCAAAGTGTAAAAGAAACTCACCAGATTGATATACTGAGTTAAGAAAGTAAACCCGAGTCAAGAAAATTTTTTTATTCCATATTAAATGCCAAGTCTGTATATATATATATATATATATATATATATAATATATATATATATAGTTACGTTAGTGATTATTTGTTACTATGGGGTAGGTTACATATGGGGTAGGCAGTGCAGTGATTACCTTTGTCCCGGTAAAATTGCATAGGTAGTGTGCTCCGACTGTCGTGAAGAAGAAGAATGCCGATGTATCATAAGTAGGGATCCGGTAGACCATATGTCGTGGAAGAGCGTATCTTCGTTCCCATCACGAGGGGTGGGGTTGTGTTAATTTGTTAGGAATTAATGGTAACTCCCCTGTATGCAATCACCTCTGTTATTTTTCCTCTGTTCCTTATGATATCAGCAGCACACACACAGCCAGGAAATTGCGCATTTATAACATTAAATAAAAGCGACCGGAACCGGGACATTCAACTACCACTGGTGCCGCAGCCGTCACATCACAACACAAGCAGGCAGGTCCGGGAGGCCATGCCCCGAAGATCAGTGATTGATCCGGGATTGATTGGCGCAAGGACTGTTAAGATGGGACTATGGGATTGGTGGAGCAGGCACAGATGTTGTCAGAGCCTTGAGTATAAAAGAACGCTCTCCCCGACATTTCACCCTCTTGACTTCTTCTTGGCTCGTGGTTTCCTTTGACTTCCTCGCATCTTCTGCCTTTGGTGGTGAAAGGTGACGATTTCATATCTCGCTCTGCTTCGGGATTGCACGGCGAGCGGTCGGAGTTCATAGCGGTACTGAGCGAGGGGAATTCATTGACAAGCACGTGAACATTTTGTAGCGCTCTTGTGCTGGGGATATTGGAAGTCTGGACGATCGGGAGGATGAGTGCGGTTGAGTGAACGAGGGCGTGCTAAGGCCTACTTCCCGCTCGCAGAAGTGCAGCCTGTGGTTCTTGCACAAGGACATTGGGGCCTGGACGATTCCTGACGAGATTCAAGAGCAGCTCGGAGCTAAGTGTCCACAAAAATAACGCATTTATTTTCACAGTTATTTTTCCCTTTGTGTGTAATCGAGTCTGTATGGGGATGTCCCGCATAGGAATCACAGTTTTTTTTATCGTGCATTCTTTGTTACTGGCATTCTTTAATAAAGCCGGTAATTTAGTACAGTTAAATCCTGTGTTGGTTTCAGTTAATGGTCACAGGCTCGAAGATGTCGGATGGAAGCCGTCTCGGTAAGTTTGCCATCCTCCTTTCCCTCGCATGTAAAGAATACCGTCATCATTGGATTGAACGCCTCGGAGCGTTAAGCTTGTTTGGCTAATCAGTCCGAGACCGGTCTTTATCTGCCACAGACAGGACGATATATATATATATATATACATACATACATATATACACAGTGCATTCAGAAAGTTTTCAGACCCCTTCACTTTTTTCACATTTTGTTATGTTGCAGCCTTATGCTGAAATCGTTTAAATTAATTTTTTCCTTCATCAATCGTCACTCAATACCCCATAATGACACAGAGAAAACAGGATTTTAGAAAGTTTTGCAAATTTATTGAAAAGAAAAAACTGAAATATCACATTGACATAAGTATTCAGACCCTTTGTTATGACACTTGAAATGTAGATCAGGTGCCTCCCATTTCTCTTGATCATCTTTGAGATGTTTCTACACCTTCATTGGAGTCCACCTGTGGTAAATTATATTGATTGGGCATGATTTGGAAAGGCACACACCTGTCTATATAAGGTCTCACAGCTGACAATGCATATCAGAGCAAAAACCAAGTCATTAGGTCAAAGGAACTGCCTGCAGAGCTCAGAGACAGGATTGTGTCGAGGCACAGATCTGGGGAAACCTACAAAAAAAATTCTGCTGCATTGAAGGTTCCCAAGAGCACAGTGGCCTCCATAATTCTTAAATGGAAGAAGTTTGGAACAACCTGGACTCTTCCTAGAGCTGTCCGCCCGGCCAAACTGAACAATCAGGGGAGAAGGGCCTTGGTATGAGAGGTGACCAATAACCCAATGGTCACTCTGGCTGAGCTCCAGAGATCCTGTATGGAGATGGAAGAAACTTCCAGAAGGACAACCATCACTGCAACACTCCACCGATCTGGGCTTTATGGCAGAGTGGCCAGACGGAAGCCTCTCCTCAGTGAAAAGGCACATGAAAGCCTGCTTGGAGTTTGCAAAAAAGCACCTAAAGGACTCTCAGACTGTGAGAAACAAGATTCTGTGGGTTTTCATATGTCTTTCACTGAGGAGAGGCTTCCGTCTGGCCACTCTGCCATAAAGCCCAGATCGGTGGAGTGTTGCAGTGATGGTTGTCCTTCTGGAAGTTTCTCCCATCTCCACACAGGATCTCTGGAGCTCAGCCAGAGTGACCATCGGGTTCTTGGTCACCTCTATTACCAAGGCCCTTCTCCCCCGATTGCTCAGTTTGGCCGGGCGGCCAGCTCTTGGAAGAGCCCTGGTTGTTCCAAACTTCTTCCATTTAAGAATTTATGGAGGCCACTGTGCTCATGGGAACCTTCAATGCAGCAGAAATTTTTTTTGTAGGCTTCCCCCGATCTGTGCCTCGACACAATCCTGTCTCTGAGCTCTGCAGGCAGTTCCTTCGACCTCATGGCTTGGTTTTTGCTCTGATATGCATTGTCAGCTGTGAGACCTTATATGGACAGGTGTGTGCCTTTCCAAATCATGTCCATTCTCAAAGATGATCAAGAGAAATGGGAGGCACCTGAGCTAAATTTCAAGTCTCATAGCAAAGGGTATGAATACTTATGTCAATGTGATATTTCAGTTTTTTATTTTTAACAAATTTGCTAAACTTTATAAAATCCTGTTTTCTCTTTGTCATTATGGGGTATTGAGTGTAGATTGATGAGGGAAAAAATGAATTTAAATGATTTCAGCATAAGGCTGCAACATAACAAAATGTGAAAAAAGTGAAGGGGTCTGAATACTTTCTGAATGCACTGTATATATATTACTCGTAAATGGATGTGACCGCTTCAACACGCATACGCATCACGTGATACACAACACTGTGAGGTGCATCACGTGATATGGATCGGGTGAGCTTTGCTCACTGTGCTGCTTGCGTTTGTCTTTGCAATAGTGCAGTTCACAGAGGATATCGTGCTGTGCACTTGTATTCTGTCTGTATCTGGAGATTCGGCAGAATAAACAAGCAGTTTGATGAAACCGGCAGCATTCTTCAAAAACAGTCACCAGGTAGGCCTCGTGCTGTTCGAACTGAGGAAAGCAGAGCGGTCATTCAACAACAACTTGACAGTAACACACCATTACCAACTCGTTGTTTATAAAAGGTCACCAACATAAGTCGATCATCGATTCGAAGAATACTAAAAGACCTTCATGCGAAACCATACATACCCAGATTAATTCACCAACTATCTGATGATGATTTTGACAGGCGTGCTGAGGCATGTGAGACATTGCTTGGGTTAATGGATATGGACAATGATTTGCAGAACAGGATCTTGTGGTCAGATTAATCCAAGTTTACTTTATCAGGTTCTGTGAATCGTCATAACATCGTGATATGGGCAGTGGAAAACCCACGATTTACTGTTGAGCACAACGTCCGGTATCAAGCTAGTGTGTCCGTCTGGGCAGGCATTTCTTCTGGAAGCATTGTTGGACCAATATTTTCCAAAGGAAATGTGAATGCTGCAAATTGCCTTCTAATGGTGGAGCAGCATGTATTTCCACTCAATGGTGGCCAAATGTGGTTCATGCATGATGGTGCGCCTGCTCATTATGCTGCCAGTATACGCCAGGCCCTTGATTTGAACTTCACAGACAAATGGATTGGCCATCATGGTCCGGTTGAATGGTCGCCATGGTCTTGTGATTTAATACCTTGTGATTTCTTCCTTTGGGGTTTCCTCAAACACAAAATGTATGCGAGGAATCCTACAACCCTTAGAGACTTGAAACAATTCATCCGTAATGAGACTGCTGCCTTAACGACTGAAACTTGCAGAACTGCATGTCAGAGTGCAGCTTGAACATTTGAACTGATCTGTTTAATGTATATTAGACTAATTAGACTGTTTAATGAGTAATCATGTTTTGTTTTGCACCAAATAACAATAATAAACTTAGTTGTTTGTTGCAGGTATCGTCTTCAAAATGTGCCCAGAGTTTCTGGACCACTCTGTATATATATATATCGCCCCCCTCCCCCACTTTTTAAAGCACCCTTGTGATATCCGTGGGTCTGCCACACTGTAATCCCCACTCCTCCCCTCATTCCTCCAATGAAATTACATCATTTTTGATTGATTTATTTAATCTGGTATTGGTGTGGTGTCGCATGGTGGGCTGAATGGCCTCTCTTGTGTCTAATTACCTTGGTCTATGTGTGCTTCTGGCGTAAAGGCTTCGTCAGCAAAATAAAAGATGAGTACAGTGTAGATATATCTTTTTCAGGTTTTACGTGCTTAAGATTACTGATGGAATCCACGAACCAGGTTCCCTGCGTTGGCACCTGGTACTTTGCCTACTTCTTGCCTGGATCGTTGTCTACCTCTGCCTCATACGTGGGATTAAAACCTCTGGAAAGGTGAGATAAATGTGTTGCACAATTATTTTCATGTACACACACAAAGATGCACACAAGGAACTTCATCGCATGAAGAGGCCATTCGGCCCATCATGCCTGTGCTGCACCAACCCCAGGATCTATGACCCTGCATCCACATACAAGCTACCTACGAGTCCTGCCAATATCCCCATGTCCCTCTATCACCAATGCAAATACGTACCCCCTCCAATACCACTACCTTTTCTGGGAGACCATTCCATGCATTAACTACTCTGACTGAAAGACCCCTGCCTTTAAACTGTCCTAAATGGCATCTTCTTTACCCTCAAGCTATGGCCCAGATTCGGATCTTCACCAAAATCAATTCAATTCGTGTTTGTCACACACACAACCTGTCCATCGAGTTTCATCCGAAACAGTACATAACTTTTTGATGTATCGTACTATTTATTGTTTTTAGCCCTATCTGATGTCAATGGTGAAGAAGCACTTAAAATATTCTCGAACCTGGATCTTCACCAAAATTGAATCAAATCTTCCTTGTCATACACCTAACCTGTCCAACATGATTCGTCCGAATTCATCCACAACATTTTGAGATATCGTGCTATACATCGTTTTGACCCTATCTCTCATTGATAAAGAATCACATAAAATTCTAGTATCCGCATCCGTATCGGGATCTTCACGAAAATCTAACCAGTTCGTCCTTGTCAAACACCCAACCTGTCCAACAAATTTTGTCTGAACCTGTCCACAACTTTTTGAGACATCGTATTCACAGACAAACAGACAGGAGTCAAAACAGAACAGCCCACCTTCCGTGGCGGAAGTAAAATTTGTGGGAAAATTTTAGTAGATTTTTACATTGGCGGAAGTAGATCTTTTTTGTCTTGTTTTTTTGTCAAACTATTGAATGAACAATTTGCTCGTTGCTCGGGGAAATGGAAGATAATCGTCTTTATTAACATGTGGTGCCAGGTGGTTTATTTCACAGCCACGTTCCCCTATGTGGTGCTGATCATACTGCTGGTTCGAGGTGTCACTCTACCTGGTGCGTTTGATGGTATTCTCTACTTCATCACTCCACACTGGGACCGCCTTTTTGAGGCCACGGTAAGCTCTTTATTTGTTTTTCCATTTCCTTAGTCTGAGTACGCATGGTAAGTGTGTGAGCGACACATTTTTTAAAATGTGCTTGGAACATGAGTGACATGAATGCTGCCTGAAATGCGCAGGTTTGGAAGGACGCTGCTACGCAAATCTTCTTTTCCTTGTCAGCTGGCTGGGGTGGCCTCATCACGTTGTCTTCTTACAACAAGTTCCACAACAATGTCTACAGGTTTGCTCCGCAGTTGACTAAACTAAAGTCTTATTACTCTGCGCTCGCGAAGCGGAAAGCGGGGTTACACGATCGGTTGCGTACGTACGTATCTGCATTTAAAAAAATCATTTTCTCCTCAAATATTGCTGCGATTGACACCAAATTTTCACCATAGTATGCGTCTCCTCATGTGGAATTATTTAGTGATAATTATGACCGCATAGGTCACGTGGTACAGGCACCATTTCGTTTGAACCGCCTTTAGAGGCCATTTTTCCCTGCAAAGCAGGGGTTGCCTTTTTCGGGCACAGTGGTCCCCTTTTTGAAGCAATGTTTTATGGCCGGATGCCCTTCCTGCCGCCAACCCTGTTAGTCACCTCTTGCTACACACAGGGAATTACCAGTGAACTGGTACTTCATTTGCCGACCTCGGAAGGATGAGCAGGCTGAGTCAACCCCCCTGGCGTTAATTCAGCGATCGACCGGGATTCGAGCCCAGGATCCTAGGATCCCAAGCCGGCACCCTAAACGCTAAGCCAACACCAGGCCTAGGCACCATCTTGCTTCAATTAATTAATTCATTTTCTCGACAACCGTTGGTGCGATTGACAGAAATTTTTAACCATAGTGTTTGTTTACTTGTGCAAAAATAATTAGTGGTAATTATGACGTCATAGATCACATGGTACAGGCACCATCCTGGTTAAATTAATTTATTCATTTTCTCGGCAAGCATTGGTGCGATTGACAGAAAATTTT
Source organism: Myxine glutinosa (assembly GCF_964187855.1). Taxonomy (NCBI): domain Eukaryota; kingdom Metazoa; phylum Chordata; class Myxini; order Myxiniformes; family Myxinidae; genus Myxine; species Myxine glutinosa. The sequence continues at coordinate 45,540,703 of NC_136267.1, forward strand.
AACCATAGTATGTGTCTACTTCTGCAAAAACATTTAGTGATAATTTTGACATTATAGATCACATGGTACAGACGCCATCTTGAAAAACCCGAAAAACTTTGGACCTCTATATCTCTAAAACTGCTCCATGGAAAAATTTGAAATGTAGCTCATTGTAAAGAACTGCACATGTGGAACAAGTCATAATGACGATGTCATTGTCCCTCCATTATCACATCATGATTTGACGAGTACAATGCTCAGACAGATGAGTTTGAAATGTCTTGATCATGATCGACACAACAAATATACGTATTGGAGAATGTAAATTAATGACACAATCGGTCATGTGTTCTGGCAGCCATATGAATGAATGAATGAATGAATGATCGTTTTAAGGCCATTTTTCCCCGCTAGAGTTGTTAGGGTTAGCCTTGCGGACCCCATGACAATCATGGTTCCCTGTTTGAGGCAATGTTTTTATGGCCGGATGCCCTTCCTGACGCCAACCCTTGGTCGCCTCTTACGATGCGCAGGGACACAGTGTACCTATTCTAAATCGGGGTACATACCGTGATCATTCATCCCAGCAAGCTGGTGCTCAATTTGCCGACCTCGGAAGGATGACAGGCTGAGTCAACCCCCATGGTGTTAATTTAGCGATCGACCGGGATTCGAACCCAGTATCCTAGGATCCCAAGCCGGCACCCGAACCGCTTAGCCAACACCAGGCTATTGTTCTATTGTCCAGGCTATTGTTCTGGCAGCCATATTGGATCAAATAAAAAATTCTAAAAAAACAGAAGAGTTGGCTCACACCAAATCGACTGTGCGGAGTAAGTATTCTATGAATACCATCTCGTTGCTTGAAAGTATCCGGGCTGTTTGTTGGCGATAATGACCTTTGTTCATTGCACGCTGCATGTTTACACCCGACCACGAAGCCTTCACTTTAAGCATTAAACTATCAAAGCAAGTTTCATACTGACATTTCTACTGACACCACTGAACCCTCGTCACAAGGATGGAACAATGGCTGATTGTGTTTTGGACAATGGCTGCACAAGGATGGAACAATGGCTGCATTGGAGTTTTTTTTTTAATATCCTCAAAGTCTTTGTCTAATTCTATACTGTCCATCCACAGAGACACCCTCATCGTTACTTTTGCAAACAGCGCGACAAGTGTCTTTGCTGGATTTGTGATATTTTCTGTCATCGGTTTCATGGCCAAGTCCCTGAATGTTCCTATCCAAGATGTTGCAGATGAAGGTTTGTTGGTTTGATCAGCTGCGATTGTAATGCGTAGTGGTGGTGGTGTTGGTGGAGAGAGAGGAACCAGAATGGGTGCGAATTGTGGTGGCTATGAAGAGAGGATGAGAGGGAGTGGGAATTGCGGTTATGCTTGAGGCAGTATTTTACTGTGGTTTATTACTCGTAAGGAACGTTTTGTGGGTAGAAATAACAGTGTCCGCAATATGCGGTCTTCGCAGGTCCAGGCCTGGCCTTTGTTGTTTATCCCGAAGCATTGACCAGGCTACCCATCTCTCCACTGTGGGCCATACTTTTCTTCCTCATGTTGCTTACACTAGGCCTTGATACAATGGTAAGTCAAAGTTACATTATATATATATATATATAGGACAAAACATTTCAAAACGCCATGCCACTGCATGTAGACTGGGATAGAGCGGCACCTGGAAAATATATACATTTCAGGAGAATATTTGGACAAACAAAAAAACACTAATAGAGCGAAAAAAAACAACTGATAGTGATCTGAACGAGTAATCCTAACTTTTTAAAACCCCATCAGAGTTTCATTTTAACCTGGTAACACCTTCACTGGGTTCTAGTAAGCGGTGGCGGCTGTCAGCGTAATCAACATGAAATGATTTCTGGCTGGCATTATCCCAGGAATGATGTGTGATTGTTGTTACATATTAATGTTATTCGAGTACAGTTGCTATTATTAATTTACGAATTCTTACTTGCAAAATCGAAGATTTTTCGAGTATATTGGTCGGTTAAGTTTGTTATTCTGTCTGTCTGTTTGTTTGTCACTGGCCTACAGGTCACAATTCTAAACCGATCGTCATGAAACGTCACCAAGTTGTAGAAGTCGTCACAATTGAGAAGCCTTTTGATTTTGAGGTCAAAGGTCACCTGGAGGTTAAATTTCGAAAAATCGCCATTTTTTTATCCGATTGACTTGAAAATTGAATGGCATTTGTATATTGCGTCATTGAATTGGAAAACCAACTATTTTTGAGATCAAATGGTTGAAGGTCAACTCAAGGTCAAACTTCCAAAATCATCCATTTTCATCTGAAAAACCATCAATTTTCATCCGATTGACTTGAAAATAGAACAGCATTTGCATAGTGCGTCACTGAATTGGGAAACTAACTATTTTTTGAGGTAAAAAGGTCAAAGGTCAACACTAGGTCAATCTTCTAAAATCAAATTTTCACCTAAAAATCATCACTTTTCATCCTATTGACCCGACCTTTGATGAAGATCGTCAATTTTGATATTGATGAAATGGACAATTTGCGGATCAATTGCAACCTTTTTTTCAGGGGGGGGGGGGGGTGGGTGGATTTAGTAAAGTATCATGCTCTGCATGACGTCTTCTTGTTTATTTATTATTTTGGTCATGTTGTGGTGGTATGTGCAGTTTGCCACCCTGGAGACTATTATTACATCTGTGTCAGATGAGTTTCCTCACCTTCTACGGCCCAAGAAGCCGCTGGTTACACTCGTTGCTTGTGCGTTCATGTTTCTGCTTGGCTTCCCCATGGTCATGGAGGTAAGACGTATTCTGGGAAATTCTTATGGGATCACATGACTTGCACTCCGTTTGAGCACCCTGAATAACTGTTGTGTAAAAGTTTTAGTGAAAATGCTTGTTTCAATAAATATATATTTTGACTTTCTATTGTCCTTCAAGGAGTTGAGGTCAAATGTTTCGGACTATGTTGTTTTTAAATTTTCAGTCAACAATCATGCGTGGATGGATATTAAGCACACACACACACACACATACACACACACACACACACACACACACACACACACACACACACACACACACACACACACACACACGTGGATACTTTGAGACATGGTAGGTCTCTGTTCTATCTCCTGGAACCCACCCACGTGTGGAGATAACGGTTAACAACAGCAACTTTCATGCACATACACTTACGCATATACATGCAAACACTCCTATACACACACACACACACACACACACACACACACACACACACACACACACACACACACACACACACACACACACACACACAAACCAAAGTAAAAATTATTCCAAGCAGGAACTTTACTGTGTTGAGGACGTTATAAAGGACACAAACAACAGGCACGATGAACTAATGCGATGTGTTAAATATGGTGATGTAATAGACACTGGTTAATTCTGGGTTTTACCACCATTTTAATTTATTTGTATGCCTTTAAATCTCTTTAAACTTTCATTTTAATTGAATTATATACTTAAACACTGTAGAGCACAATTCGCCTTCATAATGCTTCCTTATCCTGCCAGTTTTGCAGTACTCGGATATGTTCTGTACTGTCGGGTGGTTTATGTAATAGCAGTGTCAAGCGCAGCCCCTGGGAAGTGTGAGGGGCATGTGAGCAGCAGTATCGGGGTGAAGAAGAAGCCGCCAATATGGCTATGTACGATGCCGATTGACGCTGTGTTTGTTCTATGGTGATCAATAAAGTCTCCAACTCCGAATCTGTGACTCAACACAGTCTTATTGCGGTGTATAAGGATGGTGTATAAGACTGCTTCAGTGGTGATAAACCATACAGATGTGTTACAACAATCTTTAAAATCATTATTTTATTCAGGTGGAAGTATTGTACTTGAACACTGCGTTGGGATATCGTGTTTTCTGACCTCTCTAGTTATAAAATGCAGTCGAATAACATTCTTATACATTTGTCGAAGCTGTACAATTTTTCTGTCTGTCTGCAGAGTGGAATCTACACTTTACAGCTCGTCGATACTTACGCTGCATCGTATTCTCTGCTCATCATTGCCATTTTCGAGCTTGTAGGAATATCCTACATTTACGGTAACACACGCTACAGTTAACATTCCCATCTGAATTCCTGGCTCCATGATGTGGTGAACCCAGTTTCAAATCCCATATACCATATGTATTTGTCCATTGTCTAATAATATCCATGTAATTTGTGTAAAAGTTCACTCATTTATACTCATGTCATCCTCCTCCATGTGAGTTATGTACAAACTCCACGACGAGCCTTATATTGATATAATAATAAATAAGTTTAAAATTCGCCTGAGTTGTCTCAAATTCATGATGTGCAACAACTTGTAATGAATGTAATTTTGTGGTTGGGGAATTAAAACCAGGTAAAAATTAGAAAACATCTGAAAATGCAAAGCCCGTCCTCGTCAGTTTGTATTCAGATGTCTTCTTCTTCTTCTTCTTCTTCTGCTTCTTCTTCTTCCTCTTCTGCTTCTTCTTCTTCTTCTTCTTCTGTATGCTCAAAATAAAGAAAACAGTTTAATAATACAAAATGAAAATTGATGATTTTATGCAGCTTTGACCTTTAGATAAAAAATCAGCTTCTAGCTTTTGATTGGTGAACCAATTCAGTGACCTAATATGCAAATTCTTAAAATTTCAGGTCAATTGGATGGTAATTGGTGATTTTACGCAACCTTCACCTTTGACCTTTTGATCTAAAAAAAAACAATCGGCTTCTAGCTTTTGATTGGTGATCCAATTATGTGACCCAATATGCAAATTCTTTAAATTTTACGTCAATCGGATGAAAATTGACGATTTTATGTGTCGTTGACCTTTGACCTTTTGACAAAATTATTTGTTTGTATTCTCCATATTATCATAACAAAGCTTTGTTGAAAATGTGGTGACACAACCCAAATGGTAAATTGAAATTTCAGGTCAATTGGATGGAAATTGATGATTTTACGCAACCTTTGACCTTTTGATCTAAAAAAAACAAAACAATCGGCTTCTAGCTTTTGATTGGTGATTCAATTATGTGACCCAATATGCAAATTCTTTAAATTTTAGGTCAATCGGATGAAAACTGACGATTTTATGTGATGTGACCTTTGACCTTTTGACAAAATTCTTTGTTTGTATAATCCATATTATCATAACAAAGCTTTGTTGAAAATGTGGTGGCACAACTCAAATGGTAAATTGAAATTTCAGGTCAATTGGATGGAAATTGGTGATTTTAGGTGACGCTGACCTTTAACCTTTTTGACCTTTTGACAAAATTATTAATTTGCCTTCGCCATATTATAATAACTAGGGCATGCCCGTACTATATCTATATCTAAAATTATATCCCCCCCCCTCTATTTACATGAAATGGTTTGGTCCAAAGCGAACGGCTTGCGAGTGGTGACAATCCCCCCCCTCTATTTACATGCAATGCTTTGGTCCAAAGCGAACGGCTTGCGAGTACGGTGACAATCCCCCCCCTCTATTTACATGAAATGGTTTGGTCCAAAGCGAACGGCTTGCGAGTGGTGACAATCCCCCCCCTCTATTTACATGAAATGGTTTGGTCCAAAGCGAACGGCTTCCGGAGTTTGGTAAAGAAATCGCCATCGCGTGCACAAACGCGCAGGAAAGCGAATGAATCGCAAATTCGTTTTTATTAGTTGTAAAACATAGTTTAACGCCAACATAGTTTGCAAACGTGAAATAAATGAATACGCTGTCAAATGTGCCATCCGAGGCAGAGTGTGCCCGCCACGTTCGGCACACGCGATCGTTCGCTGCTCTCTGATTGGTTGAATCGTTTTTTGGACATAGCTCGGTAAGTAATTGTCCGATTAATATGAAACCTTGAAAAGGCACATCCTCGGGTCCCCAGCAATATACCTGGCAAGTTAAAAGTATATCGGACCCGTGGTTGTCGAGAAACAGCGGTCACAGACAAACGTACAGACGTACAGACAGACAGACAGAGATTACTGGAATTATAGATAGATAAAGATTTGTTGAAAATTTGATGACAAAACTCAAATGGAAAAAAAGTTATGGATAGACACAGACACACACAGACACACACACACACACACACACACACACACACACACACACACACACACACACACACACACACACACACACAGACACAGACACACAGACACAGACACACACACACACACACACACACACACACACACACAGACAGACACACACACACACACACACACACATACACAGACACACAGAAATGATTGCAGAAGCCATGCTGCGCAGGGGATGGGCTAATGACTCCAGGTCAGGTCCAGCACCAACACTCTGTGAGAATGGTGTTTTTTTAGGCCAATGGAAGAGTACCGCATTGAACCCATGATTGAAAATAGCTTGTAAACTTGTGAAAATATCATGTGTGGCAGAAGTTGGGTTTTTTTGCACAAAGAAGTGCAGAAATAATTTTATGTGATTGATGACTTGTTGGTATAAATCTATATTTCATAATGGTGATCCCTGGGCTGGATATATAGCAGCCTCTTTTTTTAGTGAGGTGTTGGGGTGGGGCAGGGGATACCAACTTTTCCTCGTGGAAGAGTGAGATGATGAAGGGTAAAAAGACAGGTCCAGGAAGTGGGGCCACAGTTGGACACATCAAGCAAGGGAATGAACAAGCAGGAAAAGAGAAGAGAAATGAGGGGAGGAAGCCCAATAACTTGTACGTAAGAGAATTGGATTCAGTATTGTTCATTGAAGTAAGAATATCAGGGTGAGGCGGGAGTAACCTGTGGAGGATGAAACGAGATGATGGTGCCACGCCAAGTTGAAGCCTTGGAAGGAAGTGTGGGATTGACCAGCATCAGGAAAGCAGTTGCAAAAATTGTAGGTTTTTGATAATTAATTAACATACCTATAACACTCAATGATGAGTTTAGCATGTTTTACAACCCTTCACACAACGTATTGCACCAGTATCTAAGGAGAAGTTAGCTACAGACAGCTCCATGTTGACGAGTATCTTTGGGTTCACGAAGTTAATCCACTAAAAAGATGATGCAATTATCAGGCTCTTGAACAAGACAGCAGTAATGGTGCCAGACACAATCAAATACTGACATTGTATTCTTCCTATACTGCCCCCAGGGCTGCAACGTTTCTGTGAAGACATCGAGATGATGATTGGATTCCAACCCAGCTATTTTTGGCGTATCTGCTGGGCTTTTGTCACACCTACCATCCTTACGGTAACAATTTCATAACTAACATCGTTGAACTAATCATGTCTGGCTTGCCACCCTTGAAATAACCATCTTACAGGTATTTAAAGGTAATCATGTTCACACCGAGCAACCTTATTTTATTTTATTTGATATTATTAGCCCCCTTGGACTTGGTCTTAAATGGGAGCTTGTGAATTTGGTCTCGTCCGTGCATCCGTGTGACCGTGCATCCGTGTGACCGTGCATCTGCAACCATATCTCGGAGATGTATACACAGATTTTGTTCATACTTGGCAAAAAGACAACACATAACGGCGTACATATGCGCATCATTTTGTTTCACAACGGAATCAAAGATGGCCGACTGACGGACATTTTAGTTGTAAAAAACCCAATGTTGAACAGGTCCTCAACCATTTCTCCGACATGCATTTACCGCTCTTGTTCAAACTTGGGACACAGATAAGGAAGTATGGCTTACATATGCACCTCATTTTTTTCAAGATCACATCCAATATGGCCGACTGGTGGCCATTTTGTTAATTAAATGTGTCACCCTCCATTTCTCGAACATGCATGGTCCGATTTTCTTCAAACTTGGCACAAGGACAATACATGAGTGCGTACACATATGCAGAAGATTTTGTTTTGTCAACCGACCAAAGATGGCCAACTGACAAGCCTTTAACTCTGTACAACAAAATTACTAAAACCACGGGGGCTATAACATTTTATGTCTTTTTCTCCCTGTTTATTTTATTTTATTAGAGATATATATATATACAGTCACGTGAAAAAGTAAGTACACCCCATGTAAAGTTTTGACTTTTTCAACATATTTCAACATATAGCTATTTGATCTTCATTTCACAATATTGATAGATAAAGGTGATATAATATAACAAATATCATGAAACATTTACATTTTGTAGTCCATTGTATAATTTAAATAAACATAAATGCAAATTTCGCATGTGGAAAAAGTAAGTACACCCTTGGCTCTAATAGGTGGTATTGCCCCCTTTGGCAGAAACAACCTCAAGTAGGCGTTCCTTATAACTGTCTACCAGTCTCCGACATCGACTGGGAGAAATTTTTGCCCACTCCTCCATGCAGAATTCTTTCAGCTGTGCGATGTTTGAGGGGTTTCTTGCATGCACAGCTCGTTTCAAATCCCCCCACAACATCTCGATGGGATTTAGATCCGGGCTTTGACTTGTCATTCCAGAACCCTCCATGTCTTTATTTTCAGCCATTCCTTGGTGGATTTACTGGTATGTTTAGGGTCATTGTCATGTTGCAAGGTCCACCTTCGGTTGAGCTTCAACTTTCCAACAGATGGCCTCACATTATCCTCAAGCACCCTCTGGTACAATGAAGAATTCATAGTGGATTCTATGATGGTGAGCTGCCCAGGCCCTGATGCAGCAAAGCTGTCACAAACCATAATATTTCCACCACCATGCTTTACAGTTGGTATCAGGTTCTTGTGGTCAAATGCTGTCTTTGGTTTTTGCCAAACATGTCTTCTGGTACTGCGGCCAAATAGCTCTACCTTTGACTCATCTGTCCAGAGCACATTGTTCCAGAAGTGCTGGTCTTTTCCTCGGTGTTCATTGGCAAACTTTAGTCTTGCCCTGATGTTCTTTCTGGACAGCAAAGGTTTCCTCCTGGCACACCTCCCATGTAGATCAAATTTGTGCAGCGTCTTTCTAATGGTAGACTCGTGCACTTTGACATCAACAGTGGCAAGAGCTACCTGTAGGTCCCGTGATGACATTCTGGGGTTCTTAGAGACTTCTTTCAGCATCTTGCGGTCTGCTCTCCGGCTGAACTTGCTGGGGTGGCCTGGCATGAACAAGTTGGCAGTTGTTTGGAATCTTCTCCACTTGTAGATGATCTTCCAGACAGTCGAATGATTGATTTCAAATTGTTTGGAGATCTTTTTAAATCCCTTCCCAGACTCGTAGGCATCTCTAACCTTCTTTCAGACGGCCTCAGAGAGTTCTTTTGATCTAGGCATGGTGACGCCGCACACTTCAACAACAAAGAGCAAACCAAACTAAATGTCTGAGGTTTAAATAAGACAGGTTCTTCCAAGATCCTCTCTGACGATTTTGTAATCACTTGCACCTGAGCTGGTTCACCTCATTCTAATTTTAGGTATTTGAAGTAGTGATAAATGAAGGGGTGTACTTACTTTTTCCACATGCGAAATTTGCATTTATGTTTATTTAAATTATACAATGGACTACAAAATGTAAATGTTTCATGATATTTGTTATATTATATCACCTTTATCTATCAATATTGTTGAAATGAAGATCAAATCGCTGTATGTTGAAATATGTTGAAAAATTCAAAACTTTACATGGGGTGTACTTACTTTTTCACGTGACTGTATATATATATATACATATTTGATAATAATATTTTTGTCATGATAATATTTTATTTGAATGTTTTCAGGGTGATGTGCACCTTTACAAAAGTCTCCTATTATTTCTTGTGAAATCTGGTGAGATTTTCATCAGGTCTCATGAGAAATTATTCCAAAGGTATTTTTACTTGGTTGTCCAATTTTATATACTTTCTACAGATTGTTTATTATAGTAAATTATTACTGCTATTGATATGGGAGAAATTTTGTCATGACAATAAAAATGCGTAATATTTGTGCACTCGAGTCACGACGTGATTAGTTGAACATTGTTAGTTTGATCGATTATTATTATTCTTCTGGTAATGTGAGTTTGTATCCTCGCTGTAATTAAAGCCATCACTGACATGGACCTAACTTTAACCCTTTGCAGTTCATTTTACTGTTCAGCTTCTACCAGTGGAAACCGATGACATATGGTGACTACAAATATCCTTCGTGGGCATTGGCTGGCGGTTGGCTCCTGGTGGCTCTCTCTGTCATATGGATCCCAATCATGTGTATTGTCAAGATGTGTCTGGCTCCAGGTGGATTTGTAGAGGTAAATACAGTGTGTTTGTAGAGGGTAGTGGGTTTAGGGGTGGGCTGGAAAGGTCTGCGGGGGGCGGGGGGGGGGTTGGAGGGAGTGAGGAGAGGACATAACAAGGAAGTTAGTCGAATGGACAGAGATATATGGCAATGGAAGTCTTTAATCCAGGAGAAAACTAATGCGGGATTAACAAAGAAAACAAAGTTTGAAGTTTCTTGACTTATTCTTTCATTTAAACTTCTTTCATTTAAATTAAACATCATTTAAACAAGAAGAGTTAAATTTTAGGATTAAAAATGAAATGTCGGTAAATACGTAATTGGGAAAAGGCCAATATATGTGCACTCTTGTTCAGGTAAACCTGTCAAATCCATGTAAACTTGTAGCATTGCTCCTTTTGGGTATTGCTCCATTGTGATGACCTGTGTTGATCCTTTCTAGCACAACATGCACAATGCCAAAACTTAGTGATGGTGGCAACGATTACAAGTGAAGTCAAAAGTAGAGAAGGACCCTCGACTCTACATACATATTTAAACAGGGTTCTTGTAAAATAACTTCCTTGTAAAGTAAACATTCCAATTCAAATTTGATCGGAGTATGTTTGTGGGAAGTGGGTGCAGCTGACCTATTGCTGATCCAAAATTATTCGAGGGGGGGAGGCAGGAGAGGAACGGGGTTCATCACCTTCGTTGAATATATGCTGGTGAATGTGGTGTTCATCACGTTTGAGTTAAGTGTGATGCCGATCAGGAAGAAGAACCCTTACTACCAAATTCGTACACTTCCGGAATTGTTTGATTTATTTGTGTTCAAATGTCTGTGATTGTTTTGTATTTATTTTTGCGAATGTGTACTTGTGTATAACTATCATTAATTTAAAAATGCTTAAGCACTATCGAGCGATTATTTTTAATTTTTAATTTTAAACAAATCCCAAAAAACGAACTTATTTTTTTCATAATTTTTTTTTTCGCCTATATCACTCCCAGTCACTCACTGATGAACCTCTGAAAAATTTACGAAGATCCGTTCAGCCATCTCTGAGAAAAATGGCGACACACAGACAGACACACACACACACACACACACACACCAACAGCTCTGTTATATAGCAGATGTATCTGCATATGTAAATGAAGTATTCCAGTAACTACCTCTGTACTCGCCATTTTGTTGAGCTAACTATGAAGTAAAGTGTAGTTTTAGGTACATATCACCTATTATATAAATCTATTGTATATCTCTTAATGTTTGCCTTCTTTGCAGCGTCTTAAGCTTGCCTGCTCGCCACAACCTGATTGGGGCCCATTTCTGGCCAAACATCGTGGTGAACGATACAAACATCAGATGGACCCTCTGGGCACATCCTCTCTTGGCCTCAAGCTTTCACCCCGTCCATCAATGATGCAAGACGAGCTGTGAGGCTACATGGGTCTGACCTCTTCTTGCAGCCTCCTTGTTACCCAACAGCTTTTGCAAAATATCTCTCAAGTTTCAATATTTACTTCCAGACAACCAATCTTGTTCTCATACTAATTTTCTCACGGATACTGGGTGACAGTGGTCATTTTTGACCGGTCATAATTCTCGGTGGAAATCCATGGTGGCAAACTGCACTGAGGCATCTTCTCAGGCAATACCCAATTTTGCTCTGTGGCTTCCAACCTGATGTTCAGTTTCTAAAGTCCCTCACTGTCATATTCCATGTTCATTCCTAACTTCCCAGGAGAAAGGCAGTGTGAGGATATTTTTATATCATCTTGGCACCTTTATGCCACTTATTGTTATATTATGTTGTCACTTTTTCTTGGTACATTGCCACTTACGCTTGGTACATTGTCGCTTGTCTCATACTTCTTGTTTATCGCAGTTATAATCATCCAAGTTGCTAAATGTTTATCACATTTAGCAACTCCTTGTTTTCACCCAACTTTATTTCTTAAAGTAGATCTTACTGATTTAGTTGGTGTTTATCGGAAACCAAGAATGAAAAAATCCGAAACTTTGCTGCTGGAGATTTCTTTAATTAATGTGAGCTGCAGGTAAGCCACCAAGAAAGGCCACCATGCGCAGTGATAAGTGATGAATTATTGTTTTTCAAATGTAGACAAAGATTCTATGCACTGGTAATGGATTTGATGTAACACTGTCTAAATATATATGCAATGAACATGCAAGCAAACATAATATCTCAACAAGAAAGCAGCCATTTTGTTTTTAACGAGCCCAAGGTGACGGCTCATGTTCTGTTCCGCTGATAACAGCAAACACGATCTTGGCAGCTCATGTTTGTAAAGCAATTGCTCTAAAAAGATAACAGCAATGCATTTATCACACTGCCAAGAACTAGATCACGAGATCTTTTCCAGTCAGGTTTATAAATGATAGGTTGTCTGGAATGTTGCGGATAGTGCGGCGTTGTTTGTTAACTCCATGTTTGTTAAAGAATGTTACTTGATATTTATTTATCTTAGCTCAGAGGGATCCAAACAACAACATAACAGTAAGTTTAGAAAAGATTATTTTATTTATTCAAACAATAATGTGAAAAAACAATAGTGTATCCGCATAGTCAAATAGATTACTGTGCGAGATAAATTATCCAAACCTTGATCAAGCCAAACCGCATTGGCTCAAAATGAATCCAATCCTCATCCTTATCCTTATCTTCTTCAAGTGTTTCCAAGTCCGAATATAAAGTAGCTTAAGGCCCACAGAACAAATGCCAATGTGGATTTATTGTTTATGGCGTCCATAACTACAATTATAACATTCCAACAAAGCAGTATTTCTAATGTAATTCATTAATATGTGAAGCATACTACACGTGTGCAATATATTTAGCTGAGAAACTTTCCTGATGACATAGAATTAAGTAATTTTGTCATTTTATTCCAAAATTCTGATTGTTTATCTAATACCTGTATCGTTAACAATAAACGTCAATTATAGTTATTATTATTCTAGTTAAAAAATCATTACTATATCAACATGAGAGAGATGTAAGTTGATCAGTAACTCGAAGCAATGTTACTTGCGTGGTTGCAAATTCGAAATTTACGAAACTTGTGTTGAATAATTTGCAAAGCTGAGTGGACAGTAACTTTTTTTGAATATTTGTTTTCCTCCAAACTTTAATTTTTGTTTTCCAGAGCATCAAGACAGGTCTTAGTCGAGACCTGTCTAAGTATGTCCAACAGGAAGTTGTGGTTGTGGTCAGTTGCTGGTTTTTTGGCGTTGGTTTTGAAAACCTTAGTTCCACGACCATACAATTTATTTATTTTTAAGATTTAACATAAATGAAGCAACAAGGTGTTGAAAGCATGCAGCCATATCACCTAATATTTACAATTCTACTTCACTTTTGCTTGGATAATCAGAAGTGACATAAAGCTACAGTTCACAGCTATTGCCGTGATCAACTGTGTTTTTGCTTTAAATCACAAAACATTCCTTGGCATAAAGAGCTTTGCAGCCCGTGATTCCAAATTGCACAGATGTCGGCTATGCGCACACTGGTGCAATGTACCGTTTATAAGCGACATGGTGCCACTGAGCAGGGATTAATATCAAATGTGATGCTTCGATGATGATGCGACGTGATGTGTTGCGATAGGGGGTCAATCTGGTACAGGTGGAGCTGTTAATTTCTGAAAAAAGCAGGGTTGGACAAACTTCCCAAGCATGTCCTGTTTCATTTTGTGTAAATTATTGAGGCTTGTTCTGAGTTTACAAGACAATGTGGGAGAACTTGAGAAATTTATGCGTAGTGGATTTTTAATTTGTGCAATATTATTGGTAGCATTGACGAAATAAATAATATTGTATTTTTAGCATCTCCCTACCCATGAACTTTTTGAATGATCAGAGTCATGCAATGGCTATAGCTTTAGAGTTTGACAAGACCTTAATAATCATGAACCTTCAGTCATGAAAGTAATTTATTTATTTTTTCATGTTATTGTATTATATGTAATTTATTTATTTTGTCTATTTGCAAATTGCAATGCAAAATAGCAAAGGCTGTTTGATTCTCTGTATTTTAAAATAAGATTGCAACTGTGTGCATTAAGCATAATGGAGTACTCGCCCAATTATTAAAATACTTTCAAAGGAGACGTAGTCTAATTAACCAGCCCTTACAAATGAAGATAATAAAAGAGAAATTCAAAAAAAAATCAAACATTAGAAATTAATCTCAGTAGCTCTGTTTGAATTGTTGTAAGGTTACCTTGACATCGAATAGTAGATCATAAAACTCGGTAAGGGTATATTCTCCAATAGCAGTATGAATCGTTGTCTGTACGTATGTATGGTTTGCATGTTACGTAAAAAGAGTGAATATTTTTTTTAAACAATTAATAACAATCATCATTATTCTCGGGAGCAAGTGGTTTATGTAAGGGAGGATTAATATCGCCGGTGCTTTGTGCTGCGGACTCATGCAATGGAAATGAACCAACCAAAGTTTAGCCTTTGGATTGGCCAGTGACGGTATATAAACCTGAGACGTTAAGTGAACAATCATGCTGCAGTAGTTCTAGTGATTTTAAAACTTTTAACAAGAGATACTCTATATGTCTATTTGTGTCTGTCTGTGAGTGTGTGTACAGGTGTGATTGTTTGTGTTTGGCTGTTTGTGTTTAAAATCGATCTGTTCTTGTCCTTAGTCTAATTTAGTCCAATTTACATTGTATAGAAACTGAGCAGAACTTGAGAGCCATATTTAGACAAAGGTTTTAGTATGTACACCTATTTAAACTAGCTGGACTCCAAACTTTTTTTTTTTAAATAATAGGAGTCCTTGGTTAACAGTTTCACACATATACAGTGCATGTCGACCCACTTGTTGAATTTAAGAGGTAAAACTGCATCGTCTGTGTTGTGTCTGTGCAAAGTAAAGACAAACATAAAGGTATATTTCATATATAGGTTTCTGGAACCTACATGTGCCAGAAAACAAGAGAGCAGGTTATAATGGAAATGCAATCTTTAAAAGGTTTATACTTAGAATCTTCACGATCGGATGATTCAGTTAAGGTTTGAAAGCAGAGGGACATATAATGTCACTTTATGAAGATTTGTTCAAATACCATATCTATTATTACGTGTTTTGCTGTTTCTGTATTATAATCCTATTAATCTAAATTTCTCACCCAAATTTAAAATGTGTAATGCGTCTCTTGATGTCTTCTTAGAAGTTCAAGTATCTTTTTTGCATTGTCTTACACAACTGCAATCATAGTCATCCTGTCCCTACCCCCAGCTTGTACCTCTCACATCATCCTCCGTTTTCCCTTCTACTTAATGTTTAAATCGTTGAATGTATCAAGAGGATGTGCAATATATTTCCCACACCAAGTGAATGCTACCAAAACAAGAATGATAAGTTGTCAGTTTAAAGATGCTAAAAAGGTCCTGTGAAAATAATTTCAGGTACGTAATTCGGTGAACAACATATACATATGTATGTATATATATATATGTGTGTGTGTGTGTGTGTGTGTGTGTGTGTGTGTGTACAACTGAAAAGTTTTTGTAACATGAGCAGTTACAAATATTTGAAATCTCATGTGGATTTCAAAAATCTGTGTACTAATTTGGATTGTGTCCTCTGCAGTGAGAACTTTGCTTTCATACTCTAGCTAAGAATTGTGTTTCCTTTACTCAAGTGATATTGTAGGGAATCCCATTTTAAATTTAAATGCTTGCCGACAGCTTGTAACTAGAAAGATTTTCTCACATAACTAGTAGGTTTGAAACTTTGAACTCATTCATTGTATTACATAGTTTACTATAATTCCTCGAAGCCATATCTGAAATTAGTGAGTATAATTTGTGACTTTGACGGCAACCATTATGGTCACCTCCTGTAGTTGGTCGGGAAATTGTTTGGCAAAAAGGCTTTCACGAACCGGTTGGCCCGGCCTGACATTTGACTGAGTAGGTTAGAACAGGAATTCGTAATTGGTTCAGGGTATCGGAGGTAGCTCACTTGTTCTTTGTGAAGGAAAGCGGGACGCCCAGTTTAACGTCCGTCCGAGGGAGGGACGGCACACACTTTGATGCTGAGGCGGGTGTTCTTACCTCTAGGTTATCCTGCTCGCCTATAATGAGTAGAATGTTAGCAAATAATCTGTTAAAACTTGTTAGCAAAAAGGATTAATAACATATTGAGTGACATATTTATTTATTTATTTATTTATTTTTTACCCTTTTAATCAATACAAATTGTGAATGCTAGATTGCATTAAGACAAGATCAAATCCAAAATACAATAAAAATTTTAAATGTGTGCACCTTTACAAAAAAAAAAATAATTACAAGCTAAAACTCATGAAGACCTTTCCTGTAATTATCTATGAATAGGAAATAAATTTAAACACCTGTTACCTTTTATGGTCTAAGTGCAATAAGCAATAAAATGTTATGCTCAGAACATATTTTTCCCCATTAAGACATTAAGACTTTCATTCTACATCACTCATATATGCTTTAAATGAAGTACCTGTATTTGATAAAATGAGGATTGATGCTGTGCTTCTATTTAAATGTTGTGTCTGAAATTAAGCTTTTAATTTGGTTTCCTAGTGAATCTTAAAGTGTGGAGTAATTATGACGTATTGTTTGTTCAAATGCATCTCCAAACGTCATGCACTATTATGATTATTTTTGCTATGCAATTTTGCAATAATTTTGCTATGCAAAACATTGACCTCATTGAATGCAAAAATTGCCGTCATCAACATAAGCATATCGGAGAGGAAGGAAGAAATCCATTCCACATCTGCATATCAGCTTTAATCTGCACTATACAGCATAGGAAAGAAGGCGGAAGGTTAAAAAGCCTGATGCGTTTGGAAGGTTTATTTTCATGAATGGGCCTCAGGATAAAATGATGCAAAAGTTGTAATTTTAATTACGACAGATATTTTCAAAATGATGAATAAAATCGCAATTGCAAGTCAGAAGCCATGTGTAGAAATGTATAATGTATTATAAATGTAGACTCAATTCCTTGTGGATATAAATGTAGTCAGGGCCATCTTGTTTCACCACAATGTCATTATTAGGCTTTATGGGTCGCTTATTAACTGTGTCTTCATGCTTAGGGAGGTAACGGTTCTGTGTTGTTGTGTAATCCCATTTCTTATGTAATCAACAACTTGTAAGTATTTGTCTTGTTCATCTGTGTGATCAATCTGTGCACTGTAGTTCAAATATGTGCTCCACAACCGTATGATTACCCCAACATCACTAAGCCAGATACACTTGTATACATACCAACTACGCAGGTTAATTTAGGCTTTTACAAACTCCATTGCACTTAATAATGAAATTATCTTAAAATGCAAACCCGTCCTCGTTCACTTTGTACACAAACTAAACTTGATAAAAAACAACAGTTAAAAAAGAATGTAAAGTTTATGAATTTGAGTTCTCCATATTCTCATAATAAACGTTTAATGAAAATTTTGTGACAAAGCTCAAATGGTAAAAAAGATATAATAGCCTGGGTGGGCACACACACACACACACACACACACACACACACACACACACACACACACACACACACACACACATACACACACACACATACACACACACACACACACACACACACACACACACAATTGCAAAACTCTGTCTCCCGCTGCATGGCAAACGGGCTATTTAAAATGAAGTTTCGTTTCAAAACACGATAAAGGCCAATGTTAAGTTTTGCAAGATACCAGTAGCTTAGCAATGTTCGATGCCACTATATGTATGTAAACAAAGTACGTATTTTTCTTTAAGATGCCATGGATGCTTTTAAGGGACCGATGATATATATATATATATATATATACTGTCACTGTCAGATGACAAATGTATGATGTATTATAACTAGCGATTACTTCACATTGACATATTATATTACTTGACAAGGTATCAAGCTCATCTGACTTATGGTTTGGCCTGCAGATCGATACAAAATTCATGGCATCACAATATTGATAAAATAAAAAAATGCAGTCAGCACTTTTTTAAATTGGCGCACCGTAGACTAATTAACAAAAAAATCAAAAATCCGAGAAAAGAGCGTTCTTTTCTGACATATATATACACTGTCAAATACAAATATATATATATATATATATATATATATATATATATGTATAAATAAATAAATTAATATATATATATTTGTGGAAATGGCACAGCCCAACTACATTAATGTAGTGCTATATGTTTAAATAAGTATTTATAGCTTTTAGTTGCAGTCTGTGAAAGACATTACCACCAACTGAACAAGCAGTGGATCAGCTCCTCATTGATACCTGCAGCAGCAGTCAGCTAATGTTAATTTTTTTTTCTTTTTAGCAACACCAGCCCACCCTACAGACAAGTTTCTGGCTCATCGCAATACACATAACATGTAGACTGTACTGAAGTGATCGTAAATACATTTATCAGAAACGTAACACAGTGTCACTTGCATGCTAATTGACAGTTTAAATTTAATTCACGCAAGAATGTCTCCAACTATCCCCTGCTGTCTGAGTTTAAATGGATTGGAGATGCAAGGCCTGTTGCCATCCTGTTGCAGCCAAATTGATGTCCTATTATTTTTCGCTGCCTAATATATGGTAATGTAATACTTACCCTCTCAGCCCTTTAGCTCTCACAACCCTTCACCAGGTTGCACACACTCATCTTACAGCCCACACCTTCTTCCCTTCATCGAATCAATACTACATCTAACCATTTATTGTCTTGTTTTGTGAAATAACCTCCCTGAGTCACCACTGTCTCATTATTCCCACCACTCCTTTAATAGGGCAAGACTCCAGCATCTGATATTGTCCCCTACTCATTCATACTCACGACCTTTTGTATCCTCATTGACTCTTCTCTCCAGTCCCCAGCACTTTTCTTTCACATTTACCTTGTTTGGCAGCATTTTATATCTGTTCACACATGCCCTTTATATACACTTGTCATTTTTTGTTCTGTTGTCCTGTATTTCCCACGAACACCTTTTCATTGTTTTACCAATAGACACCTTAAAGTCAGTCAAATATTAACTATATATATATACATAAATTGTTCTAATATGTTGATAGAATGCACATTTGTGCATTTCTAGAGTTAATTGTTGTTGAACAATTTGCATCTGTTTATAATTAAAGCATTTAATTGAATAATTTTATTCATCAATATGTTGCTCACACATGATAAAAAGGTGAGAATTGGTAGATGAGGGTGGCAAGGGTGATTGTAGTGTGGGTGTGAAGATGGTAGATGAGGGTGGCAAGGGTGATTGTAGTGTGGGTGTGAAGATGTGGTGATGCTGGAGGAGAGGGGTGGAAAAGAGTGCCAATAGGGTGAGGTTTTTGGACAGGTACTTGTTCCAGAAGCTTCCATGCAATGCCCATGGTCAATGCGGGTAGATAAAGTTACTTTGAACATAACAAGACCGATAATCTAACAACGGCATAGCCAGGTTTGGATCTGCTGAATGGAGGATCTGCTGTCCCCCCGTCACGTGACCAGATCCTCAGCTCTGATTGGTGGACGTTTGTGAGGGACGTACTTATATACACAAGTTGGACAGACAAATTCTGTTCCAGATGGCATTGCCCGATGGACTATGCCGTAAAAATTGTTAATCGTAGGCCAGTACACTTAAATTAACATGATGTCACAAGTACCATAAACATCATTTGATTGATATGTATGTGCACTTAAAAAATGGAAAATGGGGTTCGGATAAACACCAGAAATAATATATACATAAACAATGTCTTCAACCTCTTGCCACAATTCGTCTGGCATTCTGTCAACCAAGTCCAGCTCTGAAAAACGGTTTTTGCCTTTATTTTGTATTTTGTTAGATATCCTTTCAAGGTCATATCTCGTCGGGGTTTATTTTTTAAATATTTTTTTCACCTTTCTCAATTTGACTCATAGTTTTGCAGCAAAGAGCTTATGAAATGTCTCACATTCTGTGTCTGGCAGATTGCATTGTACTTCTCCATATTCTGTTGTCGATCAGGTGACCCTTCTCCATCTTATGTTGATTGACAGTATGCCAGACGAATTGTGGCAAGAGGTTGAAGAAATTGTGAAAGAAGAGGCCAAAAACAACATCCCAAAAGCAAGCAGAAATAAAAAGGCAAAATGGCTGTCAGAAGGCAATATATAATTTAGACAGAAGAAGCATCAAGAGAGGACATTAAGCTGCTCCTCTCCCCCCGTCCTTAACTGCGTGGACCTCAAACATCCAGGGCCTCTATTCCAATCTGACAGATCTCTCAATCCAGGCTGCTGCCAATAAACCAGAAATTATCTGTTTAACAGAATCCTTCCTCCCACAGGATGTCCCTGCAGACTCCTTAGTGTTTCTCCCTGGCTATTGTTCCCTCCGGTTCAATCTTCCCTTCTGGATTTGGTGATGACCAACTTCCCTGCCAATGTATCTTGCTCTTCCTCTGCCCCAACTCGTTCATCTGATCATGTGCTTGTGAGGGTCAACATCTCTCTGACCATTTTCAGAGAACAGCCCCAGCGCCAGCGAGTCTGGCAGTTTAATTCAGGCAAACTGGCAGTGACTGGAAGCAGCCATCACATTTCAGGACTCGTCTCATATATCTACCACCCCTGATATTAATTCAGTCTGGGAATTCTTCCACAGAAACCTGCTCTCTCTTATGCACAGATTCATCCCTTCTTCAGCTATCATACCCATATCTTACTCTTGGTACTCTAAATCCTGTGATGAGGCAGTTGCTTTAAAACAACTGACATTCTCCTGCTGGAAGGCTTTCATTCACAGCTTGATGGAGTACTGCCCTCCCCTTTGGGCTGGTGCCCCTGCCTGACATCTTGCTTAGCTTGACACCAAGGAAACCAAGACCTTCAATATCAAATTGGAATCTCCCCCAATGAAGCTGAGTCTATGGTCCTATCACTTGGCCATCGCTCACAGGTCGGTGGGGTCGCTCTGTCTTCTTCCACTTCATATTGCACCCTCTGCCCCCTCCTTGCTTTGCCTGCTTTGAAACACACCCTCAGGTAACTGCAGGATGCACGTGGTCCCCCAGCAACCCCCTCCAAGTGAAACTGTGTAAATCTATAACCCCATCTATAACCACATCCACTCATTTATTCCTCTTTTTCTTGCCTGTCGAACCACCTTCCACACTCTCTTCAATCTCATTCTTTCCTCCAAGTCTTCAGGTTCACCGCCATCTCAGGTCATCCCCAATCCAAATCCATGATCGTTTCTACACCTGTTAAACTACCCCTACCCATCCCAAAGTTTTGCTTATGCATCCATCTTGTCCACCCCTTTCGTTCTTCCCTACCGCACATTGTTACCTGTATCCTTTGTTTGTCCACCTCAGTCTACTTTATCCTCCATCATGCTGCTGGCGTTTCCCTTTTCAACTGCTGTTCCCTTTGTAATGCTGTGTACTAATATGTTCTACATCCTCACTCTTCCATGAGCCTACACGATGCATAAATAAATGTTGACTTTCAATGACAAGTTAGGAAAGACAAAGAGGAGTATTACAAAGAAGCCTGCAAAGAGGAGGAAGTGGGAAAGACGAGAGCAATTTGTTTTTTAAGATTAGAGAGATCACAGGAAAGTTCAGGTCTAGGATTGGGGTCCTTAAGAGTAGAACAGGAAAAGATCTGACAGAAGAAACACAGGTGAAAGAAAGATGGAAGGACTATCCCGAAACTCAAAACAAATGAGATGGCAATATGATGGACACCTTCGAAGAAAGAGAATATGAGCAAGAACCAATAGTGATAGATTGTGAACCTTGAAAGAGCTGGCAAATAGAAAAGTACCAGGTGCTGATTAGGGTAGTTGACTACCCTTTCAGGTAGTTGGGGAGGAGTCAGTCAAAGTTTTAGCAGCTACCTGTACACAGATCTGGAGCAGGATTGTATGGTCTAAAAGTTGGAAGCAGTCAGTATCCATATCATTGCCAAATAAATGGGATGCAAGAGAATGTTCAAATAACTGAACCATTGCCTTGATTTCACATTCCAGCAAGATATTACTAAATGTCATTCAACACAGAATAGACTTCATGAAGCGAGAAATGCCCATTGAGCAAGCAGGTTTCAGAAGCGGAAGTGGCACGAGAGATCAAATCACAAATCTGTGGTGAATCATGGAAAAAGCAAAGGAATACCAACGGAAGGAGTATCTCTGTTTTATAGATTATAGCAAAGCCTTCGTTTGTGTTGATCATGAATTGATGTGGATTATACTGAGAGACGTGGGGATGTTGGAGCATCTGGTATATCTGATAAGAAGCCCGACACAAAACAAGAGGATGGGTAAGAAGAGAATATGGAGAGACAATGGTTTTGGATTGGCAAAAGGGTCAGACGGGGTGCATTCTCTCCCCTTAGTTATTCAATCTGTATCGTGTGTACATCATAAGAAAATCAAGCTTGGATGACATAGAGGCTGGAGAGTCAGGGTTGGAGGAAAATGTGCAACTACCTAAGGTATTCTGATGATACAACTCTTGACAGAAAGTAAAGAGGATTGATGAAATTGGTACAGACAGTGAAGAAGGAAAGTGGAAAGGCTGGTATTTACTTAAAAATAAAAAAGACTAAAATCTTGGCGATTGAATAGATCTACGTGTTCAGATTGGGAGACGTGGAAATAGTGGAAAGTTTCATCTTCCTGGTTTCTAAGTTTGAAGTGAGTGGAAAATGTAGACAAGAAATTAATATACGGTTAGCATTGGGGAGAACAGCAATGTCAGAATTGATAAATATCTGGGAAGACAAAGATGGACAGTGAAGAAGAATGAAAGGAAGAAGATTGACAGTTTTGAAATGTGATGTTTGAGACAATTGTTTAAAAACTCCTTGGACTACAAGAAGAACGAACAAATCAGTGCTTGAAGAAACTAGACCAACATGTATTAGAAGCGCTAATGCTAAAACAGAAACTGTCATACTGGACACATCATGCGCGCAGAAAATGAAAGTCTAGAGAAGTCAACCGTGCTGGATGTGGTTGAGGGAAGAAGAGGAAGTGACAGCCCTTGTATGCGCTGGATGGATGGAGTAAAGACTACAACAAGATTTTTCGCCCAGAGCTTCAGGAAGCAGTGCAGGATGAGGATGTTTGGAGAAAGCTGATCATGAATATCACCAGAAGTCGGCTACAACTTGACAAAATTAGATAACTCGATAAGATCAAGGTTGGGTTATTTTGACTTTAGTAGAATATTAAGAAGATTGTTGTTCGCTAAGATTAAGTCATAAATAGGTAAAGCCAGGAAAAAAGTGGAAAGGGGAGAAACACACCAACAGCAGTGCAGAGGGATAAAACAGAGGGATAATTGGATTAACAATGAGCAATGGGAGTAAACGACCAGGAAAAAAAAATCGTCTGAGCCCAGATATGGATGTTTTACACCTGCAGCAAAAACTAATTTAGGTGTACAACACGGCAATGATGGGGCAAATGGCCTCCTCATTTCCTTGTTTAAGGTTATATAGGATCGTGCGTCCTCTACTTAGACAAAATAACGTGCCACGGAGATTATGGACCCTGTGTGTATTGATTTCCCTTCTGCATATGGACAATAGATATTTTAATGCAATCGATTTGATTCTCATCAGAGCATTGAATACGCAGGCGCAGCTCCGCCCCCGTCTTGGCCATGGTCGTCGCATCATGTACAATGCTCAATCTCCCAAAACACCGCTTTTTCTTGTTTTTACATCAATTTGAATTGAAAGTTTTAATTGTGACATTGACCTTCTGCATGTGAAAACAATGCGGTACGACAACTTGGCCCAGAAGTTTGGAAATGTATAATGAATAAATAAACAATGAACTTGGAGGTATACACTTGCATATATACGTATATATATATTAGGGTGGCACAAAGAACCGAATGTTTCATAATTTTAGGTCTCAGGGTCTGGTTTTGTTTGATCCCATGAGAAAACACTCTTGGTAAATTTTCAGAGTGATCAAATCGTATTTAGAGGTTGCTCACGGCCTCTAAAGTTTCTCTACTGGCGTGGTCAACCCAACACGCGCGGTCTAACTCACTCGGCCACCACGCTCCATAATAATAATAATAATTATAATAATAATAATAATAACAGTAATAATATTTATATATATATATATATATATATTTACATAATTATACAATTATACATATATACTGGCGGTGAGCAACCCCTAAATATTATACGATTTCCATAAAATTTTACGTGTGTGATTTCTACAATAAATGGAACCACTTTGAATGGTAAGACCATAATTTTCATGTTTGAAATTTTACCCCTATTTTAGTGCCACCCTATTACATATATATATATATATATATATATATATATATATATATATATATATATATATATATATATATATATATATATATACATACATATAAATATAAATATATACATTTACAGAATACATACATATTCACAGTGAATTAGTGGCAGTCTCCCCTGTTTGTCAAGACCCCTGCAGCAATCACCGGTGTAGCACAGATATATACACAAATAATTAAGTTAAGCACCCCCCCCGTTTTTTTACAACCTCGCACATTACAAGTTTGTTGTCGTCAAAACAGTGTAATATACCCATGATATTGCTATATTTTCTGGAGAAGTGATATTATGGTCACATAAAAACATAACAAGCATGCCGTTTTCAATATTTTATTCTGAATAATTTAAGGTGAAATTTTTTGGGAATTTTAGGCATATTTTCACCTCAATTTAAGTATGGAGCTATAGGTCCATCACGGACAGTGTGGATGACGTTTATGTTTTCTAACGTACAGTCATTGTTCTGAGAAGACCTCTAGCGATCTTTGCGTCAATAACGTGTGTAGGACCCACGTGATCGGATCACTACTCAACCCAACTCAACCCTACGAGTGCACTCATCTGCATTTCATCAATGGATAATTGCTAATGTCATACCAATCATTATTTGATCTCACATACCTTAGAATATATGCCAATGTATACATATACACAAAGAATATATATTAGGGGGTGCTTACCTTAATTCGTTGTGTAGGGGTGCTTAACTTAATTCTTTGTGTATATATACAGCATATTTTTCATACAGACACTTATTGGTAGGATTCATATACACATTACACCTGACACTCCCTCCGTCTCCTCCCCCCCCCCCCCCCACCCCTACCCTTCCACGTCCAAGCCTCTGAGCCATGCCATGCATATGAACAGATAACAAATTCATGAAGCATTGAATTTGTATTTCCTTTTCGTTGAACGTTTGCCTGTTATGTCAATTAGTTTAGTGAATTCATTTATCGAATCTGCTATACGTCTTGGTCACCATCTGTATCCTGATGCTATATGTCGTGTTTGCAATCACTGTTGTCAAAGCTAAACTTCCATCATGTTGAACAGTATCGATGTGTGTACATGGTTTTGTGAAATGTGTTTTCAGTTTCTGAGTGAAATATTATGCCCATCTACAAAAGCTTCCAAAAGCAATGTCAATGTTCTGTGTTTGTCATGTGCATTTGAGGTAGTGTTGTTCGCAAATGAGTGTTTTTACACAAACTGTTACATGACCCGTGACATGTGTGAATTCAAGAGTTTTTAAATTTTAACCCTTGTCTGGATCAATAAGGATCTCTGGTTAAGTTCATAGCTTCCTACATGTAACTATTATTTCAAAATTTTATCAGCACAATACAAAATTTTCAGCACAATTTATCAAACCAAGTCTTAAGAAAATTATCGTTTTGTTTTTGCTTACGTGGCAGGTAAACGTGATGGTGAATTGCAGGAAGGAAGTTCTTCTAGTTTAATAAATGTAACATAGATGACACATTATGTGACTTCATTAACAATTTCATCAAGCTTTGTAGGTATGTTCTGGACAATAACCTCAGCCAAACTGTGATGTTGATCAAATTTTAACAGATGACAATGGAACAATCATAAGGGGCACAGTTTCCTCAACCATTTCTGGTGGGATGTATATATATATATATATATATATATATATATATATATATATATATATATATATATATATATATATATATATACATATATATATATAATTTTTTTTAAGAAAGGTGCTTCCAACCAGAAAGTAAAACGAGATCCACTCCGCAAATTTGAGCAAATAAGCAAGAGCAGGCCCGTCTCAGGCGACGTTTCACCTGCTTCACAGCATAGTTTAGTGGGAAGAAAGGGGTATCGTGCACCCCCCGGAAATCAACTTCTAATCGACGTCTCGAGATCAGAAAAAATGCGTAGAAAACGATGAGCTATGTTAACAAATTGTAAAAATGTCCCACGTATCATTTTTATACAAATTAAGCCGCCATTACCTATATCTCAGCCATTACTGCAGATAACTGAACAAATAAGGTGTCTAGACCCATGTTTTGAGGGTCAAAGATTATAATAAAACTATTCTTGAAGTGACCACATGTGTCCGTAGCATACTACTATGCAAATTAGTGCCGCCATTACCGAAAAATCTTTTTTTTTGCCATATCTCGGCCAATATTGCACATAACTGCACAATTAAGGTGTCTAGACCCATGTTTTAAGGGTCAAGGATCATTAAAGGACCATTCCTGAAGTAACTATGTGTGTCCTTGGCATGTAAACATGTAAATTCTAAAGTGCCGGCATTACCAAAAATTTGATTTTTCGCTGTATCTTAGCCAATATTGTCGATAAGTTAAGAGGGGTTTTTCAGGGCAATGATTTCACAAATGGTGTTATTTTTGCGATCACAGGTCCACTATCAGATCAATCATTCATCGTCGCTTTCAATGAAATCATCAAAGTCAAACTCGTCCTCTTCTTCCTCCTCCTCCTCCTCCTCTTCTTCACGATCTTCAGTGTCCAGAAGATCAACCAGCGAGGTTGGTAGGACAGGACCGCAGGACCACACCAGTTCCAACATGCCTTCGTCAGTCCTCATCCATCCCTGCCCCTCATCGTAGGGTTTTGGCTTTTCTACAATGGGTTCGTCAGCTCGCTTGTACAAGGCAACACGGTGGTGCACACGCTGGATGTGCGGCTTCAGAGCAGACTGGCAGGGAGGAAGGCGAGCCAGGTCGACCTTCGACTTGGAAGTGAGTTTCTTGTCCTCCCCCACCATTTTGCGCAGCAGCTTGGTACGGATGATGTCCACTGAAGACTCTCGACTCTGTCCGTACATCAGGCAGGTGAACTGTTCCAACTGCTTCAGCACCTGTGGCTTGATGTTCCAGTCATCACCGAGTTGCCTGAAGGCCTTGTCAAACCTGGGGTTCTTCTCCAGCTTTTTCAGGGGCCCCACCTTCCCCTTGCCTTTGAAGGAACCTGTGCAGTCCTCTCCACTGAATACATAGAACCCAAGAAGAGTGCCGCAGTAGTCTTCTCCCAGGGATTCTGCGAGCTCAGAGAGGTTGAGTAGTTGTCGATGTTTCCCTGACCCCGTATCCAGTTATACAGTCAGCTTGATGGTGTGAGCGTAGTAGAGAAGAATCACAAAGATATCTGTGTCAGGGGTTCTGACCACAGCGTTCTTGTATCCGAGGGTGGCGGCGTGATGGAGGTACAGTACCACCCAAGTATCAGTCTCTTCCTGGTTGCTGTAGATTGTTGGGTGCTCAGGCACCTCCACCTGAAACACAAAGAGGCATTGGACTTTGAAAATTGAGGTAGAAAACTGCACACGAGCCAGAATGAAATTAAATCAACTTTGTCGTGATCGACCTTCGTGAATGAGACATGGTTCTTGATTGGGTCATTCTGTAGCCGTTTCAGTAGTTTCTCAGAGCGATAGTTCGAGTTCTCGTACCCATTCCGTTTCAGTTCTTCAACATAGAGCAAGCACAAGGAAGATAGCCGTAGGATCTCATTCTGCTGGACAACATGAGTTTGAATGTGCTCCAGTACCGAGACGAGTGCCTTGTTGTGGGTGGCTGACATGCGAGCATGCTCGGTATTAATTGCTCTTTCGGCTCTACGAATCCCGCGCTCATAGTTAGCGAATGCTGTGCGGAAAGCTCTCAAGCATGATGGATGGTGTTTGGCCTCGACAGCAAAGAGGTCTTTGTTTTTCACCCGTCGATGAAGTCGAACTAGACCCATTTTCTCGGCCCGTGATTCGATTTGCTCCCATGCATTTTCTTTGTTCTTCCAAGATGAGAAGACTTCCACTCGCTCAGTTTTGCGATCACCATCTTTGATCTTTGCTTTGTCACAGAAAATGCACTCTGGTGGGAAAATGGGTCCAGCGGAACCTGCTGAAGACAATTTACGAGGGGAGTGATGCCATTGCGAGGTTGATGCTTCTGGTTCTGTATCACCTCCCAGACGATTGAGGTTGCCAGTAAAGTGCTGATAACACTGACGGTGATACCCAACACTTTCCAGATCATCGGGGAGAGTTGTAGGAATCTGGTCGCACACTGATTGCATACGATATGGGGACTCATGTGATTGATGGAGACGTTGGTCCCGGATCTTATGAAGTTGCTGTAGTTTTTCACTTGCAGTTCCTTTGATTTTACTGAGGGGTGTAAAACTATCATCATCAGACGTGGATAGCACATGAAGGATGCATGTAGGCGGGGAGTGTTTGGGGGCTGCAGGATCTGCGCTCTGGTTACGTTTTCTTTTGGGCATGATGGCTTAATGTCCACTTCTATCACCACTGCTTATCTGGAAAGGGAAAGAGAATGGGAAAGAGAAGTTACATTGGTGAAAGTATTGCCCTAAAAAAACACTGAAAAAACCCTCTGTCAACTTATCTGCAATATTGGCTGAGATAAAGCTTAAAATCAAATTTTCGGTAATGTCGACACTTTAGAATTTACATATTTACATGCCAAGGACATGCATAGTTACTTCAGGAATGGTCCTTTAATGATCCTTGACCCTCAAAACATGGATCTAGACACCTTACTTGTTCAGTTATCTGCAGTAATGGCTGAGATATAGGTAATGGCGGCCTAATTTGTATAAAAATGATACGTGGGACATTTTTACAATTTGTTAACATAGCTCATCGTTTTCTATGCATTTTTTCTGATCTAGAGACGTCGATTAGAAGTTGATTTCCGGGGGGTGCACGATACCCCTTTCTTCCCACTAAACTAGCAGGCTTCCTCAGGCCAAGGGCATGAGACCGGGTCTGCTCTTGCTGATTCCCTCAAAATTGCAGACTATATGTAGTTTTACTTTCTGGCTAGAAGCTCCCTTCTTTCTTTAAAAATGTATAATCCCAACCACCCCAATCTTTTACCATGTATATATATATATATATGGTACAATCAAGTCCACCTCATATCAACAGTTTATGCCTTTCCATCCTATCAACAGTGTATGCTGGGTTGACTCAGCCTGTCATCCTTCTGAGGTCAATAAAATGAGTATTAGCTTGCTGGGATGAATGAGCTATTTTAGTATCCTGCATCGGAGTGGCGTCCCGTCCAGGATTGTGCCCAATATCCTAGGAAACTGCTTCGGTAACCATATGCATCTTAAAATGCAAAATAAGTGGTCTTCTTCTTCTTTCCTGTTAACCAACATGTTGATGTAAAGAATATTTGACTGTGTGTGTGTGTGTGTGTATATATATATATATATATATATGTACACACATATATATGTATATATATATATACATATATACAGTTATACACACACATATATGAAGTATATAATAAATGCCAGTCTTACTGCAGAGGTCAAGTAATTACCGAGCAAATCTCATGGATGTTTCGTGATGATTGGGATTTGGCTTTATTGATAACTTATCGGTATTTGGGTGGAAATGATTACGTTATTTGATGATGTTTTGCATATAGCTCTTGTTGAAACAACATGGCTCTTAAAAAGTGAAACAAAATGGCTCTTGTGACATGCAATTCAACATGATCTCATCAATGTGAATAAAGCTTTTTAAAGCATATCAGTAATTCTGTGCCACGTGCCATTCATGCTAAAAAGTCCTGAATTACACCAAGTACTGTATAGTTAGAATAGTGGAAAAACTCAATTTGCTTTGGTGAAAAATACTATAATTTCTTTGTGTTTCAGAAAAGTGTAACATGCTGTTGATTCTTGACATAATTTAGTTCAAAAACAAACTTCTCGTACTTTTTGCAGGCAGGTGTTGCATATTATAGTATGGCATCCCTTAAGCTTAAAGGGAGTAAAATAGCCACCTGTGTCATCTACTTGTATTTATATGTTGGAGAGCAAGACATCAAAACATAATATAAAATGTAATTTTTGTAATATGCATTCAACGCCGTTAAAACGCCCCAAATCCGCCTCTTTGAATCCCCAGCTTCATTCCTGAAATTCCTCCTCGTGTTCATTTGCTTTATACCGTGTACCCCTCCCTCCTCCCCCAGCCCACAACCTTCCACAGATCTACCGACGTCCATGTTCTCTACTGTTGTTGTGCTTGTGTGCTTCCCTCTCTCTCACCCTCTTGTCTCCTGCTCCCTTCATTCCATGTTTTATGTGTCTGTGCATGTTTGAGGGAAGGGGGAGAGAGAGAGAAGGGAAGGTGGGTGGGTGGAGCGAGGAAGCGGGGGAGGAGGGGAGGGGGAGAGTGACGCCTCACCACACGTCGCTACGCTATAAACTCCAGAAGGGAGGGGGAGTGAGGAGAAGGGTGGGAGCGAGAGGTGTGTGGAAGGAGTGTGCGGCACTTTATTAGGAGGAAAGAGTAAAGAGTGAAGACTGGAAAGAGAGAGAGAGAGAGAGAGGGGGGTGGGGGGGGGGGGGGGGGGTAGTAAAGTTGAGGGGGAGAAGGGGAGTTAGCAAAGATAATGATATGCAATGAGAATGATAGGTCATGATGGCCGGAGACTCTTAACCTGAGCCAGATTAAACAAGACCAAAAGTCTAACAGCGGCGTAGCCGGGCTTTTAAATATTATAAACCACAAACACACATAAATAGCTTTTTAAACAGTCGATAATGCTGTTTATAACACTAAACAAAGAAATTTGGAGGAATCCAGACATCCATGAGGTAAGTTTTACTTACAGAACTGAGTGAAGATCTACTGTAATCTATATACCCCACAAGGGTTGGAGGTGTGCTCATTTACTAAGCAGCTAGCTGGTGCTTGCAAAGCCAGCCGTTCCTTAAGGGTTTTTAATCTAGTGCTTGTGTTGGTCTTCAACTCCAGGAAGGGAAAGACTAGGGTTAAAGCATCAGCAGTTTAATATAAATCACAGCAATACACAATTGTGGAGTATGGCCAAAGTGCAGAGCTTAACACGTAAGGCAGTGCAATCTGGACCACACTGAGAAATACACTGGAACAAGATCCATTATATAGGCTGAGCCAAGCAGTAAAAACGTTCGCTAAATCAGAAAAACTCTGCGCTGAAGCAGTGACCCTTAGATAAAGGACAATGGGTTAGCACAGCCCCTGTCGACGTCCCTTAATCAATGAAAGGAATTAAGTTAAAGGCACAGATGCGAAAGTAAGACATTATGTCATTACCAAGCCATTATCTAAAACAGAACCGGGCTAGCGTTGTCAAGGACAGGAAATGTATGTCACAGGGGAATTTTCAGTTATACAGAAAGGCGAACTCAAGCCAGAAATGCAAGCAATGAACAAACGTGCAGGCAAGTTAAAAAGATAATTAATCATGTTTCTCTTCCTTCGGCAGCTGTTTTGGGAACAGGGTCCGTAATCGTTTATTGCCTGGGGCAGACTGACCGATGGACGAACTTTACAAATGCATTAGCAATTACCGAGACAAGGGGCCATGAGCAGTTTGAAGCAAGCCTTAATCTGGTTACCATCCTTGTCCCATTTGGACAGCAAAATACATGTAACTGTGTGGAAAGTGTCCTTAGAAAGTTCAATCCCATTTATTTGAAAGCAAACATTTAAGTGAATATAAAGCGCAACTAAACATGCATAATCTTCACATTACCTACATGTTGGGTGACCTAGGTTACATAAGAAGCCCTTACGCCCGACAATACCTCCCTTTTGTCTCTAAAGACAACGTATTTAATGAGACAATGAACAAACCCCAGCAGGCCGCCCCCCCCCCCCCCCCCTCCCCAGTAGCTGCCATGCGCGCAATGCGTTTCACATACTCTGGGAGGGATACCGGCCCCTGGTAGGGCGGTTGTCCAACATTCAACGCATATTGTTAGCCGTAATTCGCGACGAAGACGCCTGGTTCAGAGCTGATACCCGGTCGGGTCCCGAATCCACCCTTCGAGCAGTGTAGGTGCAACCCGGTTGCCGGCCTAACGGGGGCACTCCTTATGCAGGCGCAGTCCTCGCGAATCAAGGCAAACAATCGACGTCCAATGCCATCAGGCCTTGTACATGTGATTGTTCTGTGGGAGAGAGGGTGGCACATCCATTATCACAAATCTCCTTTCCTCATTATCTGAATCAGTATCTGTGTCCATGGTGTCGGGTGACTTGCATTGAGGGGGTAAACCAAAAATGTTTGTTACAAATGGTGGTACTCCCGGACAATTGTTTGTCATTTCGTCTTTGCTGCTTGCATAGCTCTTAAAAGAACCTTTACTACTAAGTTCGATAGAATCCCAGTCAGGATTGGCATGGTCATCGGTGCCATGCCAGGAGTCATAGTACGCCCTGTCCTCCTGCCAAGAATCGTCCAGGCCTTCGTCCCAGTCGTGGGTGTTCGGATCTTGGCCCGAGATGATAGAGTTGGCCGGTTCACCGAAGGCTTTTGGGTCCTTCCCATGTATCGAGAGGACCATCTCGGTAGCAGGGGTTGGTGTAGTCCATCCTGTGAAACATTTTCTCACACAAACCAGGATTAAGGCTTTCATTATGACCAGGGTGAGTACGATTCCTACGATTATGGCCAGGCCTGTCAACAGCCATTTTACAATGATTCCTGTCCATCCCCTGAACCAGGCTGCTATCCCGGACCATACATTATTGGCTTCTTCCCTTCCCCTTCGGTTATCTGTTAGATCTTGCGTGGCTGCCTTAAGCCGGGCAATTGAAGCATCTATCCCTTCTGACTGATCTGGGATGTAGGTGCAACATTTTCCATCGATTACCCCACATACTCCTCCCTTTTCTGCCAATAACATATCCAAGGCTACACAATTTTGCATCACCATGGTTCGCATGTGTACCAATTCATTTTCTATTTTCTGTTCAGTGATTCGGGTTTCGTTTCCGATCCATTCCATCACCAATGCCAGGCTATCTATTCGCCAACTATTCATGGTTACTCCTGCCTGAGGTAAAAATGCTCCTACCAGAACCTGCCACCAACGTCCGTCCAATTTTACTGTTCCATCTGGATTCCAAAGGGAGAGGCCCCGTTTTCCCCGCCTATGGGTATACCCTGTTTCGTTAAAATGGTCTACCAAGTTTACCTTGGGAAAAATGGATCCTAAATAACAAGTCCCTCCCCAGTGTTCAGGTAGGTATGGGTATGCCTTGTTACCGCAAATAAACATTACCCCATGGGGTGCTATAAGAGCAGAGGTCATACATT
This sequence comes from Myxine glutinosa, assembly GCF_964187855.1. NCBI lineage: Eukaryota > Metazoa > Chordata > Myxini > Myxiniformes > Myxinidae > Myxine > Myxine glutinosa. Next base: position 45,574,439 of record NC_136267.1, read on the forward strand.
TACTAATTTCGGAAAGGTTGGCGTTTGGTGTTCCCCAAGACATCGTTAGGCTCGCTACATTATGCTGGGCCTGGTCATTCACCGTTATTCTAAGGGTTCCTCCCTTTTGTTGCTCTTTCGTGCTGGATGGCAGATTATCAGATGGCAGGGTCCCTGGTGTTGGGCTAGCGGCTAGGGTGCCGGCTGAGGATCCTAGGATCCTGGGTTCGAATCCCGGTCAATCGCTGAATTAACGCCAGGGGGGTTGACTCAGCCTGTCATCCTTCCGAGGTCGGCAAATTGAGTACCAGTTCACTGGTAATTCCCTGCTTGTCGTTAAAGGCGGCAAAAAGGGTTGGCGTCAGGAAGGGCATCCGGCCGTAAAACATTGCTTCAAAAAGGGGACCGAAAAACAACAACAACCACAGTTCCCGAAAAAGGCCAACCCCCGCTTGCGGGGAAAAATGGCCTCTAAAAGGTGGGTAGGGTGTGGGTGCATTCTGAGGTTCCCATCTGGATATGCCCTCTTCCTACGAGGCATAACCGACCCTTTTGCTCCATCACCCAAACCGGTTCTGGTCGTTTGGCTAACAGGGCTTGACTAATAGGTGGGGTATATTGGAAATCACGCGAACACACCGCTGGCTGTTCTGGGCCTGCCAGCTCCAAGGTTGTGGTCAGACATGGAGTGCGTAAGGGTCCCGAGCACATGTCTTGTAGGGATAGGGGCAATACTATCATGTCTATTCCCTTAGTGCTAGTATGGGGGAAATGCATACACATCCAACAGCGCGACCGGTTCTGCACCTTGGCCATCTCGCGGGTAACTTTCCAGTATGTGTTTCCCTCTGCCTTCTTCCTCACTTCCTTGAGAGGTGGGGGGTCTAAAAGGTAAGTGGCGCAGGGGGGGGGGGCGGTGCTGTTTGGTGTCGGGCCGGCGAGGGGGCCATACTTCACATTCGAGTATCAAAGAGCCATTTTGGCCTACGAGGGCATTGGTAAGTAGGGTATCGTTTTTGGGGCCCGTGCTCCATTGATATCCTGCGCAGGCATACCATCGTATGTCCCCGGTGTATTTTCCGTCCTTTACCTCCCTATACTTAGACAGGACTGTGTGTCGTGTCATTTGTACCTGTGCCGTACATCCATTTACCACCATTGTTGCTACCCATCTCACATATAGCCACTTAAAATGGGTCTCCAACTCGCAGCAATTTGCCTCTATTCGTTGTCCCCAATGAACCATTATATGTCGCAGTGTTAATGGGGTAAGTGGGGGTAGTGTTGGTCCAGTCTCGTTTACTGGTGGTTTGGGAAAGTTAAATTCCTCTAGGTTGAACCTAGCTAAAGGGAATAAGGTGGAGCGTGTGCGTGAATACCTAGCCTGGGCGAGGCCCAGGATTCCCATCATGATGATTATCGTCGCCCAAAGGCGATTGTGGTACCCCAAGAGGTGCATTGTCTCTATCAGTGGGGGGGTGTCGGTGATGTGGGTGTTTCTTGGGTGTCGGTAGATGTTGGTATGGCCAACGTACAATGCGTGGCATGCACCCAGGACGACTTGCCCTCACAGAACACTGCCGTTGGTGTGGTCAGGAGAACCTGGAATGGCCCCTTCCACCTTGGTTCCAACGCAGTCTTACGGGTGAAATGCTTCACCAGCACATAATCTCCTGCCTCGAAGGAGTGTATGGGCTTGCTCGTTGGCTCCGGTAGGGCCTCCCGAACTCATTCGTGTATGCTGCGCAACAAATGGGACAAACCTATGCAAAACTTTAAAAGCATGTCATCCATGATGGGCAATTCGAGTGCCGCCATATCCACTGGCGCGGATACCGGCAAGCTCATGGGCCGTCCCATGAGTATCTCGTGGGGGGAAAGGCCGGTGGTGCGGCCTGGAGTAGAACGAACGCTCATTAACGCTAGCGGAAGAGCCTCCGGCCACTTGAGGCCTGTTTCAGCGCAAATCTTGGCCAACTTACCTTTCAGTGTGCCATTTTTTTTTTTTTTTTTTTTTTTTTTTTGTATACAAGATCGAGGCTCGTGAAAGAGCGAACATTAATCACACAGAAAGACAAACCGACACATAAAACATATAACATCGGGAGCGGTAGACAAGATGGGGAGAGAGGGGGAAGGACACAAACACAACATTTGAGAGCAGGGACCGAGAGACATGGAGACATCAAGAGATCTGAGAGAGGGCGAGGGCTTTGGGGGGGGGGGGGGCATGGGAAGGGGGCGGTGGGAGAGGTATAAAACATATGGACACTGCCAGGACTTCCAGGAAAGAAGTTGGAATTTCAAACAAGGTGGATCTGGGGTGAATTAGCGGGGGTAGAAAAGATCAAGGTTTTGGATGGGGGAAGATAAGAGATGGTGGTGAACAGCTGTTTTAAAGACCTGGAGGGAGGAGTGGGATTGAAGGGAGTGAGGGAGTTTGTTCCAGAGGCGGGAGAAAAGAGGAATGAAAGAGTGAAGGTGAGCAGAGAGCCGAGATTTCGGCAGTTTAACCATCAGAGGGTTGCTGGCAGATCTTGTGCGACCTGTAGGAATATTTGGGGGACAGAGCACAGAGAGAGCTGGGGGTGCAAGGCCGGAGAGGAGTCGGTAGAAGACAGAAAGACCACCTACCTGCCTGCGGTGAGTGAGTGAAAGGCCCTCAGAGATAGCTTCATCGCGGGAGATTCCAATAATTCTGAAAGCTTTGGTTTCAACAGCGTGAAGCCGAGCTAGGTGTGAGGCAGGAGCACCGGCCCATAGGGGAGAACAGTATTCCATTGAGCTGCGGATGAAAGCCTTGTATGTGGTGAGGAGCTCAGGTGTGCCGAGGAAGGACTTCGCACGACGGAGGATGCCCAGTCGGCGACTGGCTTTGGAGGCCAGCTTGGAAATGTGGTTTTCCCAAGAAAGATCATGGCAGATAGTGAGACCCAAAATCTTGAGCGACAGAACTTCTTGGAGAGGATTGTTGAGAAAGTAGATGGGAGGGTTGTCCAGTCGATCTTTTCGGAGAGACATAGTAAGAGTGTGAGATTTGTCAGGATTGAAAGACATGTTCCACTTGTTTGACCAGTCTGTGATTTTGTCCAGGTCTTCAGAGAGTGAGGAGGCAGCAGACTGCCGATCTGAGGGAAGAGGAATGGAGCGGCAGAGAGTGGAGTCATCAGCAAAGAGATAGAGAAGATTTTCGAGAGAGTCAGAGAGATCATTGATGAAGACCAGAAAAAGCACGGGGCCCAGAACACTGCCTTGGGGAACTCCAGCCTGAACAGGAAGAGGAGATGAGAGAAACCCATTCAGGGCCACACGTTGACGACGACTAGAGAGGAAGTCCGCCAGCCATGCGTGGAGATTTCCATGGATACCAAAGGAGGAGAGTTTGGTGAGCAGAGCGGGGTGTCAGACCGTGTCGAAGGCATGTGATATGTCGAGGGAGACAGCTCTAATTTCCTGTTTGGCATTGAGGACCTCCATCCATTGTTGAGACAGCAGAAGCAGCATGTCCAGAGTAGAGTGACCTGGTCTGAAACCAAATTGATGATCAGAGATCAAGCCATTGGAGAAGAGGAAAGATTTCATATCCGAAGCAATGATGGATTCCATGACTTTGCTGATAATTGGGAGAAGGCTGATTGGTCTGTAGTTGCTAGGATCTGTTTTTGCACCTTTTTTGTGCAAAGCGGTGATGTTGGCTGATTTCCAAGCAGATGGCAGTTGACCTTGAGCAAAAGAGAGGGTGAAGAGAACAGAGAGAGGGTGAGATAGAGCAGCAGAGCAGGATTTTAGGACCCGTGGGCTGATGCCGTCGGGTCCAGTTGCAGAATCAGAGTCGAGGGTTGACAGAAACTTTTCCACCTTGTCAGGAGGAAAGGACACGGAGTCCAGGAGCAGCAGGGTACGACTGGGTATGGTGGGTACAGAGAGGGATGGGTTTGGGACACAAGATTTCGAGGCAAACACAGAGTTGAGGCATTCAGCTTTTTCACGTGCGGAGTCAGCTGTGTAGCCGTTTGAGGTAAGGGAGGGGATGGAGGGGGAACAAACACCAGAAACGGATTTGACCAGACGCCACCAGGATTTGGAAGAGGGAGACAGATAAGAGAGTTCGGTCTTGAGACCGGAGAGATATTGTTTCCTGGCTCTCCTGAGGGTGGACACACACTTGTTTCGGGCTTTGTGAAAGGAAATGAGATTTCCTTCCTTTGGATTTGCTTTCCAGGAGACGAAGGCAAGTTGTTTCTGGGCAACAGCCTCACCACAAGATTCCGTGTACCATGGATGGGAGGAAGGGTATGACAACTGAAGACGAGATGGGATAAATCTGTGCATGAGAGAGAGCAATTTACTTTGGAAGAATTCCCAGGATGAGTTGATGTCAGAGGTGGTAGAGATGGGAGACCAGTCCAGATGATTGATGGCTGCTTGAAGACCGTGCCAGTTGGCCTGAGTGAAATGCCAGACTCGTCGACGCTGAGCAGGCTCCCTGAGGATGGTCAGAGAGATGTCCACTTTAACAAGGACATGATCAGATGATCCGATCGGAGCAGAAGAAGAGCAGCAGACATTTTCAGGGAAGTTAGTCATAACCAAGTCCAGAAGAGAAGATGTTCCGTTGACTGAGATCCGGGTCGGGAAATTGACAGATTGTGTCAGTCCCAGTGAGTCGCAGAAGTCCTTTGCTGAGGAGCCATGGCTGGTGAGAGAGGTACCCACACCCAGCCAACTGGCATGATGACAGTTGAAATCGCCACATATGAGGAAGAGAGAGTTGGGATGAGTAGATAGAAGTTGGTCCATATCATCAGACAGCGATATGTAGATGGAGTCATCACTGTTTGGTGGACGGTACAACACACATATGAACAAGAGGTGGGAGCGAAGGGGAAGCCGTAGCCAGAGGTATTCCTGGGGGTGAGGTGGAGAGAGTGCAGTGCAGGGCGAGTGAGGAAGAGAGTTTTTGATAAAGATAGCAACCCCGCCTCCAGGACGAGGCTCAGGTCTATCATACCGGAGGAGGGAGTAGCCCGGGAGAGATACTATGGAATCAGAGACATCATAAAGGAGGAAAGTTTCTGTTAAGCAGATCACGTCTGGTTTGACAGAAGCAACCTGTATGGAGAGATCAGTTAAGTTTGAACGAAGGCCCCGGATGTTTGAGGTCCATACCGTTAATGAAGAGGAAGGGGGAGCATCAGATACAGAACAGGGGGGAGGAGGGGTAGGGTAAGATGTGGAAGAGGTGGAAGAGATAGGGAGAGCTGTTGAAGGTGTGTCAGAGATTTCAGAATAGCTCGGAGAAAGGGAAGGATGGGGCGGACAAAAGGTTTGATGGTGATTGGGTGAGCCACAATGAGGTGTTATTTGAGGAGGGGGAAGAGCGAGGCAGAAGGTTGGGGGAGATGGAGGTGAGAGTTTGAAGGGGGAAGAAGCGGGGAGGACGCTTTGAGGAGGGGGAGTGAGAGGGGGGAAATTGAGAAGCAATGAGGGTGGGGAGATTTGAAGGGGAGGGGTGAGGGGGGAGTTTGGGAGGGAAGGGACAAGGGGAGGGATTTGAAAGGGATGGGATATGGGGGAGATTTGGAGGGGAGGGGTGAGGCAGGAGTCTAGGAGGGGAGGGGTGAGGGGGCGTCTTGGCGGGGAGGGGTGAGGGGGTAGTTTAGGAGGGAGGGGGCAAGGGGGGAGATTTGAAAGGGATGGGTGATGGGGAAGATTTGGAGGGGAGGGGTGATGGGGAAGATTTGGAGGGGAGGGGTTATGGGGAAGATTTGGAGGGGAGGGGTGAGATTGGATTTTTGAAGGTGTACGATTTATGGGAAACGAACATTTATTGCAAAATGAGTTTCTTGTGACCTTCGAGTTAAAAATACGTTTAAGGACGCTGGATGGAGGATGGAGTGCAGGAGAGTTTAGGGAATGTAGAAAAAAGGCACTATAGGAGATGGATATTTTTTTTGGGATGAATTGATTTGGTGAGCAAGTCAAAAGCAGCCTTTTAAAGAAGAAGAAGAAAAAGGTGTTATAAAATATGACGGAATACATAACTTGAGGGGAAAGTGTAAACATTGAAGGTTAATGAGTGAAAACTATCTGGGGAAATGGGGGAGAAACACGTGGTCGAAGAACGAACGAACGAATAAGAATGAATAAACGAATGAGAACAGAGAAGGAAATTTTTTTTTTTTTTTTTTTTTTTTTTTCCTCCCCGAGTTGAGATTTACACAAGGAAGTAGGCTATGGGTGAAAAGCCTGGGAATACAGAGAACGAAAGTTATTGGATCACAAAACGACGGACCGCTGAGAGAAAAACAAAGCCTCAAGGTTGTACAGTGCACACTGTACAAGGCCTCAAGACACGACACGGCAAACAGACGATCAATTTATGAAAGATAAACACCGAGAAACAACCAAAGTTGCACACAATAACTTCACACCCCGAAAGATAAATACAGTTTCGACAAAATACAATTGTGAACAGACTTAACTTCGAAAAACGTGGAGACCGTGTGGAGCTTCGAAAATCCCTCCCATCGTCTCCGAGATCTCGCGAGATCCATCTCGCGAGCCGCAAAAGCATTCGTACGTTCTACAAGTCCCGCCGACGGGGGGTGATATACGCAATGGAACGACTGTTTTACCCCCAAGGCCTTAAACACGGCCTTAATGACGTCCCCTGTGAAGTGCCCGCCTTGGTCGGACGACACTTTCTGCGGGATGCCGAACCGACATATGAAGTGCCGCATGAGGCACTTGGCCACTGTTGTAGCATCAGCCTTGATGCATGGGTAGGCTTCCACCCATTTGGTGAACATGTCCACCACTACCAGAACATGTTTAAAGGACATGCAGGGTACCAAATTGAAGAAATCGAACTGGATATGACAGAAAGGCCCGATCGGAGGAGGATGGCCTTTGTCATGGCGATACCTGGGGGGAGCCCCCCGATTATGGTGTTGGCATATGGCACATGAGCGGCAGACCATGGTGGCCACGGCCAAAAGACCTGGCGCTGCCCAGGTAAAATTGACCTGCTCCATCACCCCCCTATGGCACACATGGCCATTTTGATGAGCCATGCGTGCCAACCATGGCAATAGGCCTCGTGGTGCCACGGGTTTGTTGTCAATTTTACACAGCTGCCCTTCCACGGGGCGCTGAGCTCCCAATCTAATCCAATTTTGATGTTCTACGTTCGAGGCCGCAGCCTGTAACTGTATTACATCCGCCCCCGTGGGGGCGGGCATTGGGATGTCCGCCTGGGCGGTTGCCTTGGCGCCCTGTTTGCACGTGACTACTGGCATGTTATACCCCGCCTGCTGGTTCGCGGCTTTCCCTGCTGCCTCGTCAGCTCGGGCGTTTCCATGCGCCACCGCATTGTCTGTACATTGGTGGCCTCGGCATTTGACTACTGCTATTTCACGTGGTAACATAATGCTGTGGAGTAGATTTCGCACTAAGTCCCCATTTTTGATGAGTGTCCCCGCCGAAGTGAGGAACCCTCTCATCTTCCATATGGCCCCTTTATCGTGGACCACGCCGTGCGCGTACGCCGAGTCAGTATAAATAGTGACTGCCTTGTCCTCGCTTACTTCGCATGCCCTTGTGAGCGCGAACAGTTCGGCCTGCTGTGCCGACCAAGTGGGCGGGAGGCGGTCGCTTTCGACCGTCTCTGTATCCGAGCATACTGCGTATCCGGATAAAAGGGATCTGTCCCACGCCCGTTTTGCTGATCCGTCAACGTAATAAGTGTGGTCAGCTTCCTGTAACGGAGTGTCCTGTAGGTCAGGCCTTACCGTCGAAATTAATTGGACCACGTCTGTACAAACGTGTGGGTCTCCTTCCTCCTCTGTTGGCAAAAGCGTTGCTGGGTTAAGAGTAGTACACCGCTTCACCGTTACATTTGGTGCCGTAATCAGTGCTGTTTCATATTGCATCAGCCGAGTGGCTGTGAGGTGCTGTGTGTTACGTTGCTGCAGTAACGTGTGGATGCAGTGCGGTACCTGTAAGAGGACCGCATGTCCCATTACTATGTCGGCCGTCCGTTCGACCGCATATCGGGCAGCCGCCATGCCTTGTAAACACAGCGGAAAGCCTTGTTCTACAGCATCAAGCTTTTTGCTGAAATAGGCGACCGGACGTTCCTTATCTCTGTGGGTCTGGGTTAACACTGACTGTGCGAATCCCCCTCCTGCATGGGTAAAAAGCATAAAGGGCTTCTTATAGTCGGGGAGGCCCAAAGTTGGAGCCGTCACCAAGGCTCGTTTGAGCCCTTCGTTACAGCGAATGCGGTCGTCCGTCCAGTCCACCGTCTGTGGCTGGTCATTTTTCATTGCCTCATACAGAGGCTTGGTTAGTAATGCATAGTCAATAACCCATGTGCGGCAGTACCCTGCCATTCCCAAGAATCGCAGCACCTCCCTTTGCGTGCGTGGTAACGGGGCCTCCATGATGGCGGTAACCCGGCTCGCGTTGAGCTCACGCTTCCCGTGTGAAATCGCATGACCCAAATACGTAACTATTTCCCGCACAAATTGCAATTTCTTCCGGCCTACCTTGTGGCCTTTCTCGGCTAGCGCATTTAGTAGCGCTAGTGAATCCGTCTCGCAGGCTTCCTTGGATGGGGAGCAGATTAGTAAGTCGTCGATGTACTGGAGCAGCACCGAGCCACCTGCCAACTGGACGTCTGCAAGGTCGCGGTGTAGCACCCGCGAAAACAGGGTGGGGCTATCTGCGAAACCCTGTGGAAGCACTGTCCAAGTATACTGGCGCCATCTATAGGTGAAAGCGAAGAGGTACTGGGACTCTGGAGCTATTGGTACCGAAAAGAAGGCAGAACACAAGTCTATGGCTGTAAAATGTGAAGCCTCCGGTGGAATGGAAGTCATAAGCACTTCCGCATTTGGTACGATGGGGTGTATACCCTGAATTACCTTGTTAATTTCCCGTAAATCTTGCACGAATCGCCACTTTCCTGTCATTTGTTTCGGTACTGGAAATAATGGGGTGTTACATGGGCTAGTAGTCTCAATTATTATTCCCTGCTGTACAAGCGATTCTATCACCGGGAGGATGCCTGCGTCGGCCTCGCGCCGAATTGGGTATTGCCGAATATGTGGTAGGGGTACCCCCTCCTTAACCCGTATCACCAGTGGGGGTGCATCCCGAATGCGGCCCACCTCATTCTCGTGTTGCGCCCATAGTGTCGGTGTGACGGTGTCGAGCAGCCCATCGGAGTCCCCTGGGGTGGTGGGGACTGTTCTAACCATGTGTGCCGCCTTTGGTGGTAATTCCACCATTTCAAACTTGCCTTGCCTTTGCTGTGGTAGCACATTAATCATGAACCCTTCGTCGTTATCTAACACCTGGATCGTTTGGTGTTCGACCTCGTATTGATATCTTACTGGCGTATTTCGCAGCCAACCCATCATCCATCCGACGCTCTCGGGTGGCCATCCTCGAGCGGTGCTGAGGGTAACATGTGCGCGCACCCCCTCGGGGTACTTAGCTTTCGTTCTCTGGTGCGGCGTTAGGCCTACTTCAATACCAATTCCCTCTCGACCAATCCATATGCGTGATAATTCGAGGTCAGAATACTTTCCCAGGGCTTCCTTAACCATGTCTAGATAACAATCGTCGCTTCCTGCCGCATCATAGCAAGCTGTACCGTGCGGCGGATCGTGTTTCAACTTCGTAGCTATGTGGTGTGTTTCTAGCCAATCGCGAATTCCTTGTGACTCCGCCCTGACCATGTTAATTACATCGGTCCATGCTGCTAAAGCCCCCTCCTCCAGCCGCCACCAATACACGGTGGGGCCGGCTCGCTGTAATGCCATCATTAACAAATCTCGGTTTGATTCCCCTACGTCAACGTATACGCCTCCTTTGGTACACGCGATGTTGCATCCGAGTCGGCAGAGTAAATCTCTTCCTAGTAAATTAGTTGGGGCGGTGGTGGTCAGAAGGAATGCATGTTTAGCTTCTAATGATCCGCACGTTACTCGCGCTTCTCTTGACACTGGGAGAGCCTCTAATTTTCCCGAAACGCCCTGAATCTGGATGCTCTGGCGTGTAGGTTTCAAAGTTGGTAATTGTTCCTTATTAATAGTACTGCGGGTCGCCCCTGTATCCATCAAAAAATCTAATGGCTGCCCATTTACATCTAAGGTCAAGGTCGGTTCCTCATCTGGGGTCATCGTTTTCAATGGACATTCCTTTGGCGGCCCGCATTCGTCCCGTCAATAGGTGTTTCCATACAGCGGCCCTTGCCTTCCCTGGGGCCCTCGTCATCCCTTTGGACAATTTGGACAATCCTGTCTCCAGTGGCCCTTTTGCCCACACTCGTAGCATGCCCCTTGCCCCGGAAGCCCTTGTCCTGGGACTCCCTGTTGGTTTGGCTTTCGTCCCCCTCTGTGGGGAGGTGGGGGCCCTTGCCTCCCCCTCGGAATCTGTTGGCCTGGGGCAGGGGGGCCATATGGCACACCCGCACCGGGGGGTGTCCATGAGGTGGGGCCCATATTAGAAGGTCCCCAATGCGGTGTCCATCCTGCCATGGGTGTTTGCGGTGGCCAATAGCCTGGCGGGGGACCTGATGCTGGATACTGCGGTGCAGCCCATTGGGTTTGGGGCGGTACCCACATCTGGTTCCCTGGCCCGCTGGGGCCTTGTGGTCCCTGGGGTACTTGCATTACAGCGGCCTGTACCACTGGGGTGGACGCATCGTCGTCGCTATCTTCATTCTCGCTATCATTTCCCATTATTTCCATTTGAGGGGATTTCTTCTTTCTCCCCCCTTTTTGTTTCTTCCCCTGTTGCTGTGCTAATTTATCTCGCACCAACATTTGCAGTAATTCCTCCTTAATTTCCTTTTTTTCCTCCGAGGAGGAACCCGGACATTGTTCTAGTTTCGCACATAATTCATTGGTTGGCATCCCTTTCCAGCCGAAAAGAACGGTCTGCACTTGTTTTTTCAGTGCTGGCCGAAGCCCCTCCACTAGATAATTGTTCACCAAGGGAGGGGGTAGTTCTGCAATTTGAATTTGCCCTAGTCCTCCCCATCGTGCTATAGCTTTCTCTATTCTCTCCCGAAAGTCGCCAACCGTTTCTCCTGCCTTTTGTTTTATGTTCCCAATTTTTCCCCAATCTGGTCCTCCAGGCGGCGCTAGTGCATTGTCAATGTTGGTTAGAAGCAAATGTTTCAGGCCTTGCCAGTCGTTTGCATTCATTGGGTTTTGCTGCCGCGCGACAGGGTCATCTGCTGGCCATGCCGTAAGGGTTTTGGCCTTTTCCCATACTTTCGGTGGTAGCACAGATGCTCCCAGATGACAAATGTCCCTCCAGTCTGGGTTCCCTTCCGTCATCCAATTTCGGAGCAATGCTACTATATCCGAGGGTTGGTCGATCAACATATCCTTAACTCTCTTTTGCATGGCCGTTAAATGAGATTCCTTCCAAGGCACCCGTTCCCTTACTATGACGCCGTTTGCCCTGATTCCCACGCATCGCATGGGGAACACCCCTTTCGTTTCCTCGGTGGGCTTTGTTTGAACCTGGTATTCCTCCAATGAGGGATAAAGGGGGGATGTCCAATGTGGACCTATTTGACCCGGGATACCTGAGATATCCATACCCCCATCGCCCTCACCCTCTCCTGGCGGAGCCGAAGCCTTTAGTGGCCCTTGGGCATTTACGTATGTAGTGTCCGTTGATTTCCTAATGGCGCCCTGGTGTCAGAATCCGTGTGCCTTTGATCCTGGGACAGGACCAAGGCCTTGGGGGGGGGGGGGGGGGGGGGACTGGAAATTCACCTTCCTCATCCTGCTCTTCCTCCTTGGAGTTTGTTCGAGCTACCATCACCTTCTGACTTGACTGCGCCATAAGCGCCTTCATCTGTCTGTCCTGCTTCTTCCGACTCTGCTTTCGCTCATCGTGATATTTTCCCAACTCCCCTCGCAGACTCGCTTGCTTAAAAGCTGCCTGTCGTTGCAAAGCTTCTACCTTCCACCATCCGTACACTTTCCATGAATCTGGTGGAAGACTCTTCTTTTTCTTATCCAGAGCGTCTAACGCCCCATATAGCGCTCCCAACCTTTCTAATGCAAATGATCCTTCCTCCGGCCAAGGATTACTAAGATCCTTGGTTAACTCAGCCCAAGCTTTTCCCGGTTGTACGGCAGCGTATCCATGCTTCCCTTTCATATAAAACGCTGGGGTATTCTTTAGGGGTTCTCCCTCTACTCCTTGATTATTGCCCATCTTTCTTCCTCAAGCTGATCCCTTCTTGGTAGGTCTGTGATCGAGTCACCGCCCGGTCCTCACTACCTCCTTTCCTCCAGAACCTAACTTATCACCCTACCCTACCCACGCCGGGGTATTCCCTGTGGGGTTCTCCCTCCTACCTCGGGCGCCCTCCTTGCTTGATTCATTAACCCACTGTGCTTTGCTTAAATTTTGTTCGGGATACACGCTTAGCCACAGTCGACGGAGATCTGCCAAATCTAAAGGAGGGGAAGAGGCTTTCCCAATTTAGTTATGCAAATATGCTTACCTCTGCCGAAATATGCTGGCACCAGCTGTGCGTGCCTCCCCCGTCCTGAAGAGTCCTCCAGTCGCACCTGTGGCCAGGTGATCCCACTCCTGACACCAGATTGTTGGTCTTCAACTCCAGGAAGGGAAAGACTAGGGACTCGATCTTGTATACAAAAAAAAAAAAAAAAAAAAAAAAAAAAAATTGTGGAGTATGGCCAAAGTGCAGAGCTTAACACGTAAGGCAGTGCAATCTGGACCACACTGAAAAATACACTGGAACAAGATCCATTATATAGGCTGAGCCAAGCAGAAAAAACGTTCGCTAAATCAGAAAAAACTCTGCGCTGAAGCAGTGACCTTTAGATAAAGGACAATGGGTTAGCACAGCCCCTGTCGACGTCCCTTAATCAATGAAAGGAATTAAGTTAAAGGCACAGATGCGAAAGTAAGACATTATGTCATTACTAAGCCATTATCTTAAACAGAACTGGGCTAGTGTCATCAAGGACAGGAAATGTATGTCACAGGGGAATTTTCAGTTATACAGAAAAGCGAACTCAAGCCAGAAATGCAAGCAATGAACAAACGTGCAGGCAAGTTTAAAAGATAATTAATCATGTTTCTCTTCCTTCGGCAGCTGTTTTGGGAACAGGGTCCGTAATCGTTTATTGCCTGGGGCAGACTGACCGAAGGACGAACTTTACAAATGCATTAGCACTTACCGAGGCAAGGGGCCATGGGCAGTTTGAAGCAAGCCTTAATCTGGTTACCATCCTTGTCCCATTTGGACAGCAAAATACATGTAACTGTGTGGAAAGTGTCCTTAGAAAGTTCAATCCCATTTATTTGAAAGCAAACATTTAAGTGAATATAAAGCGCAACTAAACATGCATAATCTTCACATTACCTACATGTTGAGTGACCTCGGCTACATAAGAAGCCCTTATGCCTGACACTTGCTCGAATGCTTTAACCACTTGGCGATCTCTCCACAAGAAATTTGGTAAATAAACACACACCCAATGTTCTTGAGACCCGATCATAGAGACTGTAATCTATATACCCCAAAAAGGAATGACCTTTCCTACCGCTCTCAAAGTGAGCGGGTGTTTACGCCGTAATGACATCATATACGTAATGACGTAGCATGACGGCCGGACACAAAACTTCCACTACTTTAATATTATTATATAAGATATATATTTAACCTCCAAGAACGTTGAAGTCACTACAAAGGGATTAGTGTTACGATTAGATTTACTATAATAATAACGTTACGTTATTATTGCGAAAACTATATCATTTTTTTTTTAAACCGAGGTGAATTCCTTGCTTCTGCTTTTACACTGCTTCAATCCATCAACTTTACATTCATGACATTGGGATTAAAGTGTTATGGTTATATTTACTATAATATTATTATTATTATTATGAAAATGATACCACTGAAATGATACCACTGTATTAAAAAACCTGGGTTTAATTTGTCCGAAGCGGACAGTGAGTCATAACGCCTGAGGCCTATACGTACCGTATTGTTGGAAGAGACATAACGCCAATGCTTTTGATATATGATGGTCAATTTAACAATCGATTTGTTCGCGTTTCACACTGAATGAACAACGTAAAGGTAGAGCATTGTGATTGTGATATATGACAGGTTTGACAATATGTTCGGCATGAACGGCATATAAATCAAAGTGGCGGTGCGTGGAGAGTCATCCGCAGCACCACCGTAATGACATCAGACGTAATCACATCACCCTGTCATGTGACCAGATTCTCAGCTCGTATTGGTATACGTTTGAGGGGACATACATACATACATACAGACAGACAAACACTGTTGTAGACGGCTCTGCCCAATGGGCTACACCGTAAAAATTTAAGCTACGGAATTGAGCTTAGCAGCAGTTCTGACTGCTAAAAAGCGTTCATTTGTTCTCTGTGTGTCTAAGGACATATCCGGGTGGACAGCACAGATGAAGTACACCAAACACAATAACGGCAACCATAAAGATTTAGCTTTAAATAGACTTCTATAAATGTGAAAATCAAGCAGCAAATCAACGAAATGTGGAAACCACTGAGAGCACACAAAATTTTGACGTTGCACGAAACAGTTTGACATGGGGGACGTTTGATTTGAGTTTCAAACATGACGCTTTTTTTGTTGTTTTTTTTATAAGCATATTTTTGTAGATATATTAACATAACTATCTATTAATACAATGAAAGTAAATCACACAAAAATGTTAGTCAATAAAAAATGGGTACATGAAAACAAAAAGGGAGCTCTGTCTACTGTAATGCCATGGTTTGCAAAAGCAGCCTGCGTAGCGTTCACCAAGTGGTTGTTCATCATATTCAAAAAGGGTGTTATAACACACATAACTTCCCCGGCCTTGTGACTTATTCATTAAGTACATAGTTATTTCTGACTTCATTTGTAGAACCCTCGCCAAGCGGCTTAAGCACTCCAGCTCCAACGAAATGTGTGAAAAGGAACAGCTGGCTGGCTTGGCCAGCGATAGCAAGCTGATTGCAATAGAAAGTTGCAAAAAAAAAAAAAAAAAAATTGCTCCTGGTTGAAATGGCCGAAAATATTCAGGACACACCTCTTAAATACTAGTACTTTAAAATATATGCAATCTGGGTCCATCATCTAGAGGGAATTTTAAAAACAGATTGCAGGTGCAGTGGAGTGACACCCTATCCCATGGAAGTATGAATTAAGTTAAATGACTAATTCATTAAGTACACAGGTATTTCTGACTTCATTTGTAGAGCCCTCGCCAAGCAGCTTAAGCACTACAGCAAGCACTCCAACAAAATGGGTGATAAGGAACGGCTGGCTTGGCAAGCGATAGCAAGCTGATTGTTTCTGCTTGAAATGGCCGAGGAATTTTAAAAACAGATCGCAGGTACAGTGGATTGACATCCTATCCCATGGAAGTATGAATTAAGTTGAAAATTATTATTAAGTTAAATAAATAAAAAATAACCCCAGAAGAAGAATGACAGCCTCGCTTAAATAAATGAATATGTGCACTTAGTTATAAAAATCGCTAGATATGGTAAATTTTGGCAGATTTCACTCCAGATTTGGACATTTATTTAGTCTACAGCATCCAATCTTCATATCCGAATCCAGATTTTGATGATATGCTTCAATTATGCAATGATAATTAATCGATCGTGTTTCCAAGGCAAGGCATGTTTGAATAGGCCGAAACAAAATGGCGGCTTAACCCAGCGAATGGCACTGGGCTGACATATGAACAAGGTTTTTTCTTTTGATCACCTCGATAATCATCTTCAAAAAGGGAGTTATAACTCACCCAAACACCCAGTTTTCATCATTGCATTCTGTTGGAGGTCCAGGTGTTTGCATGCAAAGTTTGGGGCCGCAAGGTTCCATGGTTATGGAGGAGACAGACAGATGGACGGACACTGCCTTTTATTGTAATAGATGACTCGGCTCAGATTTGAACCACCAAACTCAGAACTGACTTTCTAACCATTATCCCACTGAGTCTGGTTAAACGAAAAAGGCAATACAATATGCTTAATTTGTTGAAATGAAAAGGTAATTCTTGGGGGAAAATGCCAGGTGCATAGAAAAGGCCCCTTTGTATATGGTATGTGCTATGTGGCAAACTATAGAAAAGTAGGGAAATTCCATAGATTGTAGAAAATGCCAAACAATAGAAAAGAAGGGACATTCAAAAATCTCGTGTGCACACTGGACTATCCTTGTGTTCTGAGGAGGAACCAAGTAATGCTCTAGAAAAGTTTACATAAAGGGGCGCCAATTTGATTCATACAACCACATGAAGAAGTGAATGTATTTTATTTGCCAGATGTAGGGCGCCCCTTTATATGAACTTTTCTAGAGCATTACTTGGTTCCTCCTCAGAACACAAGGATAGTCCAGTGTGCACACGAGATTTTTGAATGGCCCTTCTTTTCTATTCTCTGGCATTTTCTACAAGCCATGGAATGTCCCTTCTTTTCTATTGTTTGCCACATGGCACATACCATAGAAACATGCCTTTTTTATGCCCCTGGCATTTTTTTCCAAGAATTACTGCTAGAGTCAAAATATTTCGCTGTCCAACTTTTTGGAGATCGCCCCTTTGAGCCAAGCAAAAATAGGACCGCAAGTCCTGAAGCTCACCTGGATCAGGAGCAAGTCACTCAAACCGCCCACAGACTCTGATATTTTTAATACCATGAACAAACTTTTGTACATCATGGGTGAGGAAGGTTGTGATCAAGTTTCATTGAAATCGTGAGTGTAGTTTAGGAGAAGCGAGAAAATACCTATTTTGGGGGGTCAACCTTCCCTCCCCCGTAAACTCTCATAATGTGCTCAGATTTTGATGCGGTTAATAAACATTTGTTGGGCATCAGATATGAAGCTTTCAGCAAAGTTTCATCAAAATTGTGTGAGTAGTTTCAGAGAGAGAGCAAATACCTATTTTGGGGGGTCAACCTCTCCCTCCCCTGTAACCCCCTTTAATGTGCTCAGATTTTCATGCGGTTCATACACCTTCGTTAGGCATCATATATGAAGCTTGTAGTCAAGTGCCATCAAAATTGTGTGAGTAGTTTCAGAGAGAGAGCAAATACCTATTTTAGGGAATCCAACCCCCCCCCCCCCCCCCGTAGACTCCCTTAATGAGCGCAGATTTTGAATTTGTTTCGAAAGCTATTAATTAGACCAATTGGCCGATGTATATTCCAAGTTTCAGCTAGTTTCAATGTGTAGCCCTTGAGATATGAGTGCCAACACATTATGGGCGGACGGACGGACGGACAGACACCAACGTGAATTCGAGGGTTTTCTTTATAAAACTCAAGAATGCGGAAATGGACATTGGTGAAATTTGGAATATATTACCTCAACGTACAAAGCATTTACTTCTGAAATTTGCAGCCGATTTTGTCCAGAAGAAGCCGAGAAACGATTTTTCAGTCCCTATGTTAAAGTTGCATACCGAGAAACGATAAAGCGAGGAGCGCCTTGCACCTCCCTTGATATACTTCATTACACCAAAATATATAGTTGTATCAATGAAACAACTTTTTGTTTTTATCTGAATACAGAGAGGACCACCCATGCCTTAATTTAACAGGCCGATGCACTATTTTGAAAAGACGAGTTTGTCGGACAGGCCATGAGGTGGAGACATGGAGGGGAATGGGAGTTCCATTTTCCCTAAAAACATGAAAATACCCCCTCCTCCTCTCTTTAACACTACCCCAACCACCTAGACATGGTAGCTACTTGCATTCTGACTGATGGAATTGAAAGGGGCTAATATTTCCGCGAATTCAACGATACTGTATCGGTATTTTCACAACAGTCCAGATCTAATATTAATCAAGTTAAACAGACTCTGTCCTCTACTCCCCCCCCCCCCCCTTCCCCTACTCACACACACACACATACACGGCCGGCCCTAAAACAAGTCAGGGGGCGTCTTTGGTACCCCTCTCCATTTGAGTTTTGAATACCTGAAGAGGTGGAAGGAAGGGAAATCACTGGTAAGAGGGGTAGCGAGGATGGATATTAGCAAGGGCGGTCAGTGGTGAGGTGGTAGCGATGCAGGCAGTGTGTGTAGCAAGCGTGCAATAACATAGATAGGTATAGGAATGAAACGAGGAGTTTTTGTTGGTGATTAAACTATTAAATACTAGCGAGGTACCCCTGCTACGCACGGGTGGGAAGCCAAAAGCAAACAGACAATGTGGAGGCGGTGAATGTCATACTATGAACCAATAAATTCCACATTCCTGTGCCACCTTCAGTTGAATATAAGGCATTGACAGCAGGTTTGTGAATGACTTGGACAAAAAAACATACCCCGTCTAAATGGTTCCACACCCGTCAATGGTGAATCTGCAAATGGAGAATCCGCGAATGTCACAGGTGGAAACACCACATCATTCCTCATTCATTTAAACTCAATATGTTTTTCACTTACTCACCGCAGGCAGGTTGGTGGTCTTTCTGCCTTCTACCGACTCCTCTCCAGCCTAGTTCCCCCAGCTCTATCTGTGCTCTGTCCCCCAAATGTTCCTATAGGTCGCACAAGATCTGCCTGCAACCCTCTTACATTTCAACAACCTCTTCGTCCACCTGACTCCAACATCCTTGTTGCAATTATCGCCTCTGCACACACTTCATCAATGCCTGGCGCTCTTCCATTCTTCAGCCTCCTCAATGCCGTCCACACTTCCTCTTCCGTGATCTCCACCAGCTCCACTTTGCCCTCCACATAACTCGGTAGTTCCAGCTCGCCTTTGCTTCCTTCCCGGCTCAACAACTGTTTGAAATTGAACTCAACAACTGTTGAAGCTAACTCTGAGGGCCTTTCACTCACTCACCGCAGGCAGGTTGGTGGACTTTGTCTTCTACCGACTCCTCTCCGGCCTAGCTCCCCCAGCTCTGTCTGTGCTCTGTCCCCCAAATATTCCTACAGGTCGCACCAAGATCTTCCTGCAACCCTCTTCTGGTGAAACTGCCAAAATCAAAACTCTCTGCTCACCTTCACTCATTCATTCCTCTTTTCTCCCGCCTCTGGAACAAACTCCCTCACTCTCTACAATCCCACTCCTCCCTCCAGGTCTTTAAAACAGCTGTTCACCACCATCTCTTGTCTTCCCCCATCCAAAACCTTGGTCTCTTCTACCTCCGGTAATTAACCCGAAATCCACGTTTTTGAAATACCGACTTCTTTCCTGGAAGTCCGAGCAGTATCCATGTGTTTTATACCTCTCCCACCCCCCTCCTCTCCCTCCCACAGATCTCCCGATGTCCCTGTTCTCTCCTGTTTTACTTGTGTGCTTCCCTTGCTCTCCCCATATTGTCTCCCGCTCCCTTTTTTGAAGGTTTTGTGGGTCCGTGTTTTTTTTTTTGTGATTTATGTTCGCTCTTACACGAGCCTTGATCTTGTACACACACACAAAAAACGAGCTATACAAACTCTTGTACAAACTATAAATACCGGTATAATGGAAACTATAATGTTATCAAACCAGCGAATTGTCGTAATCTGTCCACTTCCGAATTTGGGAGAAGCTCTGTAACGATCGTATTTCAAATTCATAATTTTATTGAGGAATTTATGAAACCTCCTCCCTACCTTAAGACATCCGCTGGACCACAAAACGTTCCACAGAAGGTTTGGCGGAGCTATCCCCAAAACTGAGGGAGTAGTTTCGGGACAGATGGACAGACGCTCCTGTTTTGTAATCCAGATGTTGATTCATCATTATGAGTTGGGGATGTTGAAGGAAGGTGAAATGACATCGGATCAGGTCACAGCAGGAAGACGTTGGTTGTGGTACAGCTAGGACTAGGAGGAAATTATATCAGGAAATTGTAATCTGAGGATTTGAAAAATAGATACAGGATATGGGTGAAAGCACCTGAAAGCAAAGGGTTGTGAGGTAATGTTTACTGGGATTCCCCCAAGATTAGGAAATGGATTGGACCTTATGAGTAGAGTGCTGCATGTCAACCTATGGCTGGAAGAATGGTGAAGGGATGTTTAAGATAATAGTGGGTAGAGACAAAACAGGTGAAGAATAGTTAATCGGCACAATATCAATCATGGAACCAGGGGCCATAACCTGAGAGTAAAGAAGAGGAGAGTTTGAATGGTCGGAGGGTGTGAGTCTTTCACTCAGCGAGTAGTTAATACAGTGTGGTTCATAAAAATCGCAACCCAAATTTTTTTTTAGATATTTTAAATTCTTCATTGAAACAACATGAAACTTGTACATAAAAATCTTTGTCATATGTAGAATAAAGTAACACACAAAACAACGTGATTTAAGAAGACAGTTTATGAAACATGTTCTCAATGTCTGTCCTGCTGCAGCGACACAAATGGATCGTCCTGGTGAAGTTGTCAATAACTACTGCATCTCTGTTCCTCAATAACTACTGCATCCCTGTTCCTCAATAACTACTGCATCCCTGTTCCTCAATAACTACTGCATCCCTGTTCCTCAATAACTACTGCATGCCTGTTCCTCAATAACTACTGCATCCCTGTTCCTCAATAACTACTGCATCCCTGTTCCTCAATAACTACTGCATCCTTGTTCCTCAATAACTACTGCATCCCTGTTCCTCAATAACTACTGCATCCCTGTTCCTCAATAACTACTGCATCCCTGTTCCTCAATAACTACTGCATCCCTGTTCCTCAATAACTACTGCATCCCTGTTCCTCAATAACTACTGCATCCCTGTTCCTCAATAACTACTGCATCCCTGTTCCTCAATAACTACTGCATCCCTGTTCCTCAATAACTACTGCATCCCTGTTCCTCAATAACTACTGCATCCCTGTTCCTCAATAACTACTGCATCCCTGTTCCTCAATAACTACTGCATCCCTGTTCCTCAACAGGAACAGCTTTGATGTTGGTGGCAATTGCATTTTTGAGGTTGTAGGAGCTGTGCTCCCACGTCAATCGGAAGAATGGACGCGACAAAAAGCTGGAATTCGTCCGAGTTTCTTTATTGTCACAAAACAACTCGGGTACTCTGAAAAGCCCGTTTATCGGGCAGCAATATATATACACACATTATCCCGGAGCGTTTGCCCGGGAAAGGTGAGAGGGGGCGTGGCCGGGCGTCCTGGCCGCGGCCTGGCAAGTCGAGGGCGGGCATGCCCGGGCATGCCCGGGCGTCCCGGACGCGGCCTGGCAAGTCGAGAGCGGGCGTGGCCGGGCGTGCCCGGGCATGCCCGGGTGTCCTGGACGAGCCCGGCATGGTGATCGCTCCGCGTCCTTGGTAGGTGCAAGGCGATTGTGTAAACCCAGCGGTAGCCGCTACACACGTCCCCTCAGAATTGACTTGCACCGGCAGGGTCAATTTGAGGGGGGTCCTGATGACCTGGCCGAAGCGACCCCTGGCGGGTCGTGGGGGGGGGAGGTCCGGTGTGGTGGTGGGTGGTCGAGTGGGGGGCACCGTGGACGGGGGGCGGCCTCGCCGCGGCAGAAGGGCCAACCGTGGCGGTTGGTCGATGTCCACGTGCGCCGGCTTGAGGCGGTCCACCGCAATCCGGTCCGACCTGCCGCCGATGTCGATGACGAACGACTTGTCGTCCCATCGCAGGACCCGGAAGGGCCCGTCGTACGGCGGCCGGAGTGGCCCCCGATGTGCGTCATGATGAACAAAAACGTACTCTGCTGTGCGAAGCGCTGGGGGGACGTAGGACTGGGGGTCACCGTGGTGGGATGTTGGCACGGGGGCAAACCATCCGGCGGCCTCCTGGAGGTCCGAGCGCTGGTGAGCTGCGGACCAGGGACTGGTAGCGTCGGGCACGAATTCGCCCGGGACGCGTAGCGCCTGGCCGTAGACAAGCTCGGCGGTGGATGCCCGGAGGTCCTCCTTGGGGGCCGTGCGGAGGCCCAAAAGGACCCACGGCAGCCGGTCGGCCCAACCGCCGTCTTGAAGGCCGGCCATGAGCGCGGCCTTCATGGAGCGGTGGAATCGCTCGCACAACCCGTTGGCTTGGGGGTGGTAGGCCGTAGTACAGTGGAGCTTGACCCCCAGGTTGCGGGCGACCGCGCCCCACAGCTCGGAGGTGAACTGCGGTCCGCATTCCGACGAGATGTCCGCCGGTGCGCCGAAGCGGGCGACCCAGGTGGCGATGAAAGCCTGCGCCACGTCGGCGGTGGTGGTGGAGACGAGGGGAATGGCCTCCGGCCACCTGGTGGTCCTGTCCACCATGGTAAGCAGGTGTGTGAATCCCCGCGATGGGGGGAGGGGGCCCACCAGATCCACGTTGACGTGGTCGAAACGTCGTTCGGGCACGGTGAAAGGTGCCAGCGGGGCTTGGGTGTGTCGGTGGACCTTGGCCTGTTGGCAGGCTGTGCAGGTGCTGGTCCAATCGTGGACGTCCCGTCGAAGGCCGTGCCAGACGAATCGCGCCGACACCAGCTTCTGGGAAGCTTTCCGGCCCGGGTGGGAAAGGCCGTGGAGGGAGGCGAAGATGCGGCGTTGCCAGGTAATGGGCACGATGGGGCGAGGCTGGCCTTGGGAGACGTCGCAGAGCAGGACAGTGTCCGCGAAGGGGATGTCGGCCAGGCGGAGGCCCATGTCCGCCGCCCGGAGGGCTTGCACTGTGGTGTCGGTGGTTTGGTCCGCCGCCATAAGCGCGAAGGCCACGCCGAGGTGGACCGCATTCGCGCTGGCCCGAGAAAGACAGTCGGCCACGGCGTTGTTTTTGCCGGCGACGTGCCGGATGTCCGTGGTAAACTCCGACACGGCGGAGAGGTGGCGCTGTTGGCGGGCCGACCACGGCTCCGTGACCTTGGCCATTGCGTAAACCAATGGCTGGTGGTCGACGAACGCCGTGAAGGGTCGGCCCTCCAGGAGGTGGCGGAAATGGCGAATGGCCAGGTGTAGACCGAGGAGCTCACGGTCAAACGTGCTGTATTTGAGCTCGTTCGGCCAGAGCTGCCGGCTGAAAAAAGCGAGTGGCTGCCAAACCCCGTTCACCCATTGCTCATGTACGGTGCCCACCGCGTAGTCGGAGGCATCCGTGGTGAGGGCGATGGGAGCGTTGAGCACCGGGTAAGCGAGCAGTGTTGCGTCGGCGAGGGCCCGCTTTGAGCTTTGGAAGGCCGCGTCCATTGCTGCGGACCAGACGATGTCGTGCTTGGCCGGCTTGCCCCGGAGGGCTTCGTAGAGGGGCCGCATGAGTTGAGCAGCGCGGGGCACGAAGCGGTGATAGAAATTCACCATTCCCAGGAATTCCTGCAGGGCCTTTATGGAGCGGGGACGCGGAAACGTGGTGATGGCCTCGACCTTGGTTGGCAGCGGCACGGCCCCGTTCTTGGTGATGTGGTGGCCCAAAAAATCAACGGCCGTCGCGCCGAAGTGGCATTTGGCCGGGTTGACGATGAGGCCGTGCTCGCTGAGGCGCCCGAACAGTGTTCGGAGGTGGAGGAGGTGCTCGGCCCGGGACGTGCTGGCGACGAGGATGTCATCCAGGTAAACGAAGAGGAACGGCAGGTCACGCAGCACGCCGTCCATCAAGCGCTGGAACGCCTGAGCCGCGTTCTTGAGGCCAAATGGCATCCGTAGGAATTCGAATAAGCCGAACGGTGTGATGATGGCCGTTTTAGGGACGTCGGCCGCCCTGACAGGTACCTGGTGATATCCCCGTATGAGATCGATTTTTGAAAAAATGACCCGTCCTGCCAGACGGGCGGAGAAGTCTTGGATGTGCGGGATCGGATACCTGTCCGGGGGTGGTAGCGTCGTTAAGGCGGCGGTAGTCGCCACATGGGTGCCAGCCGCCCCCTGGCTTTGGGACGATGTGTAGTGGCGAAGCCCACGCGCTATCGGAGTGCCGCACGATGCCGAGGTGTTCCAAAGCGTCGAACTCGGCTTTGGCCACGGCGAGCTTGGCTGGGTCGAGGCGGCGGGCTCTGGCGTAGACCGGCGGGCCCGTGGTTGGTATGTGGTGCTCGATCCCATGTCGTACTGCGACGGCCGAAAACGTCGGCCGCGTGAGGGCCAGGAACTCCGTGAGCAGGCGAGCAAACTCGTTCGCCGCCGGGAGGGCGCATGCCAGCTTGGTCGGAGCGGAGCTGCTCAATGTGCATACCAGGGAGCTGAAGGTCTCGGCGTTGATGAGGCGACACCGTTGGACGTCCAGCAGCAGTCCGTGTGCGCAGAGGAAGTCGGTGCCTAGCAGAGCCATGGGCACGTTTGCGGTTACAAACGTCCAAGTAAAGCGTTGGCCGCCGAAGCAGAGGGTGACGTTGCGCGGGCCGAAGGTGCGAATGGCCGATCCGTTGGCCGCAACCAAGGAGGGGCCGCAAACTGCGGACTGCCTGTCCTGATCAGAGGCCAGTATGATGCTCAGTTGGGCGCCGATGTCACACAGGAAGCGCCATCCGGACGCTTTGTCCGTGATGAAAAGTAAGTTGCCCGTGTGGCCGGCGCTCATGGCTGGTAATGAACGCCGGCCCGGCCGTTTCCCGGCCTGCCGAAGGTGCACGGGGGTCGGCATGTCCGGGCCTTCTGTCCGAACCTGGCATGATAGTAACACCACGCTTGGTCAGGTGGAGGCCCCGGTCGTCGTGCTGGAGGTGGTCGGCTCGGCGTCGCGGCCGCCAATTGCGTCGGCAGTTCGGTCGTCGACCGTGCCGGGTGCTCGGGCGCCATGGGCGTTGCGTCGGACGGCGGTGGGCCCCAGGTCGCTGCTGCAATGCGTTGGCCTGCCGCGGAGATCTTGTCGGCTTCCCTGGCGAGGGCGCGGGGATCCGTGATCGTCGTGCTCGCCAGGGCGAGGCGTACCGGGCTAGGCAGCTGATGGAGGAACAGCTCCCGGAACAGGAATGCCGGAGAGTGCTCGCCGAGCAGCGAAAGCATGTAGTCCATTCGCTCGGACGGGCGCATGTCGCCGAGCTCGGGCAGGTCGAGCACGCGCCGTGTGCGTTCCGCCGATGGGAGGGCGAAAGCGTCGAGGAGGAGCTTTTTAATCGCGCCGTATTTGTCAGCGGCTGGCGGGCGCTCGAGGAGGCTCAGGGCGCGGGCCGCGGTGGCTGAACCGAGCGCTGCTACCACATGGTAGAAGCGGGTGTCATCGGCCGTGATGCCTCGCAGGGCGAACAGGGAGTCCGCCTGGGCGAACCAAACCACCGCGTGAGCCTCCCAGAAGGTAGGCAGTTTAAGGGCAACTGCCGTGTCCATGTCGGTAGGTCACCAATGTAGGAGCTGTGCTCCCACGTCAATCGGAAGAATGGACGCGACAAAAAGCTGGAATTCGTCCGAGTTTCTTTAGTGTCACAAAACAACTCGGGTACTCTGAAAAGCCCGTTTATCGGGCAGCAATATATATACACACATTATCCCGGAGCGTTTGCCCGGGAAAGGCGAGAGGGGGCGTGGCCGGGCGTCCTGGCCGCGGCCTGGCAAGTCGAGGGCGGGCATGCCCGGGCATGCCTGGGCGTCCCGGACGCGGCCTGGCAAGTCGAGAGCGGGCGTGGCCGGGCATGCCCGGGCATGCCCGGGCATCCCGGCCGAGGCCTGGCAAGTTGAGCGCGGGCCTGCCCGGGCGTCCTGGACGAGCCCGGCATGGTGATCGCTCCGCGTCCTTGGTAGGTGCAAGGCGATTGTGTAAACCCAGCGGTAGCCGCTACAAGGTCGTCAATAGTCTAAAGTCTCCCCCTGGTACACTCTATCCTTCAGGTAACCCCAAAGATAGAAGTCAGGTTGCTTGAGGTCTAGAGAATGGTGTAGTAAGTTCAGGACTCTCCTTCAATCAAGTTGTTTATTAAAGATGATACCAAGCGCTCACAGAACACACGGCCATCATGTCGTGCCGCCAGCAACCACCGAAGCCACGCCCCCTGACGTCACTACACAGTACGTAGTACCAATCACAACATCTCCCTTTCATTGAAATTATTATGTTTGTATGCAACAAAACACAACCAAACAAAATCAAAATAATAAACACAATCAGATGCAACTTGAACCACACATAGATGGGATATGGGGTTACTGTTATAACTCTTAACCAAAATGTAATTACTGCTCAGTATGATTAGCTAAAACAGAGAACCATTCAAACACAGAATCATTCCAATGTCCACCATTTCAATCAATAGTCAGGTTCACTATGTTTTTTCGTTCAAAATCATGGTAGATTAGCAAACCTATACATTTTTGGAAACGTTATTACATGGAAAATCTGAAAATCAATGTTTACATTTGCCAATTCCGACCAATTCGATTCGACCAATTCGACCAATTCGACCAAGCGACCAATTCCATTCGACCAATTCCATTCGACCAATTCGACCATTCGACCATTCGACCAATCGCTTCGATCGACCATTCGACCATTCGACCAATTCGATCGATTCGATTCGATTCGATTCATCGAATTCGATTCGATCGACCATTCGACCAATTCGATTTGCCAATCAATTTGACCGACCTTTGCTTGTGTGGAACGGACTGTGAAAACGATGCGGACTATATTGTCGGATACGACACACAGGACAGTGATGACGAACTCTAAATGGCATATTCTGTAATCGTGTATGTTTGATGCCATTGACTGCCTGTGTATATTTTGTCATTGACTGCCTGTGTAGATGTGAAGTTATAGTGACTGCATGTGTATATATGATTTTGCTGACTGCCTGTGTATGTTTGGTGATATGAATTATTGTGACACATTTTGATGTTATTAACTGCCTGTACAAAATGATAACATGTATTTGATTATGCAACTTATCCCGAATATAAAGACAGTATTTTGCAATTCAAAACCTTTGATTCGTGTCTTACCATCCCCATAGCACTAATTTGATACTTTCATTGGATTCCTTGTCCCTGAAAATATAGGTTTAGTATATTTTAAAAAGTCTTTAGGGTAATTAGAGGCAGAAATAAAACAAAATATGTATTTTACAGTGGCCATTTTGAAAATCCAAAATGGCCGCCATACAGGTATCTCTCCAAATGTAAACATTGATTTTTAGTTTCCTTATGCTATAACCTTTCCAAAAATGTATAGGCTTGCTAATCTACCATGATTTTGAACGAAATATAATTTATTGACATAGTGAACCTGACTACAACGGATTGTCTCTGCACCAACATTACAGGAGCTTATTTCTAATGGTCGTTATTCATCATCGCTTTGACCTCATTGATTTCAGCTCAAGGAAACAGGACCAACTCAGAGAGTTGACCGGCCTTGTTGTCCGGCCTTGTTGTCTCGGCCTTGGTGTCTCGGCCTTTTCCGGCCTTGTTGCCTGGCCTTGTTGTCCGGCCTTGTTGTCTCGGCCTTGTTGTCTCGGCCTTTTCCGGCCTTGTTGCCCGGCCTTGTTGTCCGGCCTTGTTGTCTCGGCCTTGTTGTCTCGGCCTTGTCCGGCCTTGTTGTCTCGGCCTTGTTGACCGGCCTTGTTGTCCGGCCTTGTTGTCTCGGCCTTGTTATCTCAGCCTTGTTACCCTGCGCTCGCGAAGGGAAAGGCAGGGTTAAGCATTCGGGTACGGACGTGTCTGCATTTCAGCAAAGTAAAGTGTGTGCCGTGTCAGCATTTTAAAAATTCATTTTCTCGGGAACCGTTGGTCCGATTGACATGAAATTTTCACCATAGGAGGGCCTCCTCCTGTGGAATATTTTAGTGAATGTTATGACGTCACAGGTCACGTGGTACGGGCGCCATCTTGGAAAAACCAAAAAAATTGCACCTCTATATCTCAAAAACAGCTGCACAGAAATAATTGAGACAGGTCTCATTGCAAAGAACTCTCCATGTGGAATAACATATGTGAATGATGATGTCATAGGTGTCGCCGTTATGACGTCATAATTCGACAAGTAAAAAGCTTTATCCGATCAGGATGAAATTTCTTGAGCATCTTCTTGGTATAAATTGATGCAGAAATAAAATTATAATGACGTCGTAGGTCACATGGTTCGGCCGCCATATTGGTTTGAGTGAAAAGCCTGAAAACCCACTAAAATCCAATTTTCTCCAAAACGACGGAACAGGTCGAGGCCAATCTTTGCAGGCAGAATCGCATACCCATGACAAACAAAAAGGTCACTGTGCATGACATCATGCGTCACATGGTTTTGGAGTTATGACGTTTTTAAGGATAAACTTTATAAAACTAGCTCCGCCCTCATTTTTGATCCTATTGAGGGGAAACTTCACAGATGGGTTCAGCATATCATTCTACTAAAAAGACCTTTTGGAATTTGCGATAGGTGACGTGGTTTGGCAGATATTTTAAACGAAAATATTTTTTAAAATTATAACTCTTGAACCACTTCATTGATCGAGGTGAAACTTTATATTATATGAGAGGTAATGAAGTGTAACAAGTGTGCAAAATTTCAAGATTATTGGATGTACGATCTGGAAGCTAGAAGTTGTTTTGTGTGAAGAAGAATACTTTTCTAGAGTGGGCATGGAAATAATTTATCACACTGCACATGACGAGCAGGTAAAGTATGGAGCGACCTCACGGGGTCATTTTGACCTCAAATAAAATTCTGATTTCAGATTTGTCAATCGCTGAGGTATATTAACATAGGACCAAAACAGATTTGGTGAAATTCCGACAATTTTTGACGAAAATAGAACATTTGTGTCTGCATTTCTGTAAAGTAAAGTGTGTGCAGTGTCAGTATTTAAAAAATTGAAACGTGGGTCATTGTAAATAACTCCATGAGGGGAATAGGTGTTGTTAACGATGTCGTCATTGATGCCATAATTATGACGTCATAATTCGACAGTGACAACGCTTAGGCTGATCAATTTGAAATTTATTGAGCATGATCTATGCAACAATTATTTAGAGAATATAAATTTATGATGTCATCGCTCACGTGGTCTGGCAGCCATATTGGATCAAAAAAAAGAAATGTTCAAAAATAGAAGATTTGGCTCAGACCAAGTTGACGGCGCAGGGTAAGTATTCTATTGTAGAATAATAAATTGACTGCTGTTCTACTTCAGAAACTTCAGAAACTCGTTTTAGCAAAATCAATGTTTTATTCACTTTTGAGAGTTTTGCTGTATTCTACTAAATGTACTAATTAGATATTAATGACGTGGTTCTGTCGGTCGTGGCTGTAGCTCCTTCTGTAGGTCTTTTGTTGAACCTCGTTCAGTTGTTGACCAATCTCCAGTTGGTTGATCAGGTCAACTGGTCTTCAAGTTGTTCAGTCACTCTCCCAGTCCACTGCTTCTCCGTCACTCTCCCAGTTCTCTCTGCTCTTCCACTCTGCTTTCTCTTGGTTTTAAAGCCCCAAACTCCTTTGATGTTGCGGAGCATGCAGGGTGTCTCTGGTTCCCTTATCCAAAACCTTATTTGGCTCTCGCTTGGCCAGCTAGTACTTATTTCTGTTCAAGAGGTCAAATGCTCTGACCTGCTCAGGGAGAATTTGCAGCCTGTGTGCAGTGAACTGAACATAGGCTATTTTGATAAACAGATGGCGGTCCAAGAGCGTTACACATTTTGTCTGAAATTAACTCTCCCGACCACCTGTTAACTCTAGTTCTATGTTCTTTGCTCATTCGTAAAGTAAAACATATTCCTTTTACTTTGTAAAGTAAAACATATTCCACTTTAAACAAGTTTACATTGAGATATATTCTAGCAATATTGTCAATATGAATATTTATTCCCTGTCAATCCCCAGTTTTTTTTCTTTTATGTTTATATTAACCATTAATCTAAACATTACCACATTAAATATTCAAACCACTAATCTGGTAATTCAATTTCCTAAGGCATACACCGTCATTCTGGAAGAATTTTGATCACAATACATTTCCTTGTTCATTGACTCTTTCTATGTTGATAATTCAATTCAACTCATTTGCATAAAGATCACAAAACATTTCACCTTCACTAAAACGCAATAATTTCAGTTCATCATTAAAATAATAAAGCATCTGCAACATTTGGCGAAATATTTGCCTTTAATCAAATATTGACTTTCTTTGTTTGAAAAAAGGGGCGGATCACTTGTGTTTGAAATTACAGCATGAAACATTTTTTCTTCAAATGTCTTCATAACACCTACACTATTTGCGTAGGATTTTCTGCTGTTGTGATAGCTGGGCAGAGTCATAGACTGACCCCGCTCTCCATGCAGCATCCTTGCCACTTTTGCTGTGAGCCATAGTAGATTTGAACAAGGCCTCCATCCAGTTGTAGTCGACTTGCCTCCTCACTCATCGTGAGCATGGAGCAAGTATTGATGTGATGTTGATTTGTCAACAAGATGTGGAGCAGGGATGCCGGATGCATCCGCAATGATGATGTTGGGACCATGGTACTCAGTTGTCCATGGTCCATACCAGGAGCACACAGCAGAATCGTGCACAGCTGTTGTGAAGGAAAAGGCGCAGACGTTCGCTTGCAGCTCCATGCTGGCTCCCCGGAAGTTGGTGAAGTAATGACACACGTCACCGTATCCCGTAGACGTTGCAGGTAAAAATATTGTCGTCCTGCAATTGCTGATGTGATGAATGTTCGAGGTATTCGAACAAAAGTAAGTGATCGCCCTTTTCCATATGTTGCAGTGTGACCCAGACAAATGGTCACATAATTTTCCCTTGGTGAAGGTAAACATCCATCTTACAAAGGAGTATTTCTTCATCATTCTTTGAGAAAGAGGGTGTATGCCAGGATTAACTTCATTTTTTTTCACAAATTGTCCTTTCAAACTCCTTCCCAGATGTCGTTAGCACTCCATTTGGGATGTGATCTGGTCTTCCCTTTACTCAGCCACATTTATATCTGCTCTCCACACAGATTGAATCAGATGGGGTACATTGTAACATGAAATCACTATATTTTATAACAACTTCACACGAATAATATTCAAATCAGACATGTGTTTTTCACTATTAAACTTAGAATAGCATCCACAATTGCTTTCAGGTTCATATAATTCAAAAATTAAACTCATGCAGGTATTGTAACCCAACTTCAAAGAAAATAAATGCATTAATAATGAGTATATATGATTGAAATCACAAACAGGAATATCTAATTCCCAACAAATCTTGCAAACAAGCAAACTATGCATAATGTATTATTAGCATAGTCCTCCCCGCTTTTTGTTTTTCTTTAACAGTGTAACTTGTGGTGATATGAGTTCATCGATCTTGTAAAACGGACATAGTTCACAACAAGTTGTTATGCCCTTATTTTAACTCTACTGTATTCATTTTCAACATTACTTGATTCAATCGTTGAATCTCAGTATTCATGTTGCCATAGAAGTCTTCCTCTTTTGTGGTTCCACATTCATTTCCTCATTTGTTGCTTTGTTTATTTCCTCTTGTGTGGCTGCTTGCACTATCATAGTGTTGTTTGTTATCTTATTCAAACCCACCGTCACTAAGGTTTTCAAGCAAGCCACTACTAAAACTATTGCCAATATAACCACTAATCGAATAAACAAATATTGGAGTATCTCAGCTGCTACTCCTTGTATATGTTCATACCTATAACATAATTATATGTCAATGACATTCAACATTATATACCAAACTAACAAACTTCTTAAAATGAGACTAAAGAAAAATCCCTTAATATATAACATAAATCTGATTATTTGCCTTATCCTGATGCCCCTATCTCCCGGGGTCCATATTTGTTTCTATTGTTATCAACTTCCTATGAGCTGTGAATTCGTTCCAAAATACCACAACCATAGGTTTTAACAAAGCTCTACCAAACTATTTCCAAGTTGAACTCAAAATACTAGTAAAACAATGATTTGAAGAATTAACTTCAAAGGGTCAGCAAATTCATTCTATAACCAGATCTAATTTTCCCTTCCAATAGTTTGCCTTGACACATGTCATATTATAACACTTTAATAAACCTTCAGAAATGTTTCCCATTTCAACAACTTCCCTTTTACAAATAGCCATGTGTAAATTACGTATTGAACGACAATTTTCTCTCAATGTGTTTGGCCTAAATGGCCGCAAAAGTGGCTGCCAACATGCAGTACCTTTTTATCTACCAAGTAAGTGCTCGTCGACATAAGACCTCTACCAAAATGTTGTTTATGAAAACAAATCTGGGATTTCTAATTACATGGATGCACACTCTCAGGACATTTTTCAGGCTGCTGTTAACAATCCACTACAATAAATTAATTCCTTTACCCACAATCAAATAAGTAACACAAATTGAGGATATTATCCCTATCACATTCATTTATAGATTCATTTGGTTCTAATTCTCGCTTTTCCCACTGCTATAAGGAAGAACAGTAGCTCTTATAAGTCTTTGTAATATCTCATTAAATTTACCCAGCATTGAAGAATTTATTTACTATCCATTTCCCTTCTGTTTACCAGTAACTTTGTTTAAACTGCATAACTTAATTTGATAAATCCCATGTGTACAGCTACCACTTATTGAAACCCCTACTGTTGTAGAAAATATCCAAATAAGTGGTTGTATACCCCCTTAACTGTTGCTCCTCCATTTCTATGCAACTTAGTGAATACTACTAACACCAGTATGCCAATATAGGTGTGGCAGATTAACAAAATATGTTGCAGGTACACGTAACATCGTGTTCTGAGTGTAAAAAACATAACAGCGTGTTCACGTCTGCCCCTTGGTTTTAAGATTCACAATGCATTTCGTTGTAAAACTCACAATAGTTCAATTCAACAAAATTGTCTTTACTATCTGCCCATATCATCTATGCCTAAGACACATCCATACATACAGCACAATTTATATGCTGATAAAGGTCAAGTTTATATATGTAAAAATCCATGAGCAGAGTACTCTGGAAGGTCAGTGTAAGACCACTTCCAAATTTGACTAATTTTGTACTCATTTTGTTTATGAAGCTCCTATCCATAAATAGCTGTTATTCTCATATAAATTCTATCAAAAATGGAATCCCAAAATTACTCACAATTTTACTATTAATTAATGGCTGCTCATAACCTAGCACATCAAATCTGTATATTTCATCTCCCTTGACAAAAGAGATAATGTTCATAATCAAATTATATGCCTATTTTATTTTACGAATTTTCTGGATATTCTTGTAAGATTGACACACAAAACAAAAAACACTGACACACAAACATACACAAACCCAAGCATTATGTATATTTGTTTGCATTGGAACCATCATTAACAGATCAAGATGGGTGTCAATTTCATTTCAATTTCGTAAAATGTATCCTTTAATTTTAGAAACGCTAATACACAAATAGACAAAAAGTTTATTTTTAGAAAACCCCTATAATGTCACATTGAAATTACCCTTTTTGGTCCTACAATAATTTATCCAAATTTGACAATACATCTATTTACATGTCAGTCGACCACTGACCTATCAGCATGCAAAAGAATAGTCCAAAATGCCCACTTGATGATCATGTGACACTTGTCACTTGGTTTCCAAAAAATTTTGCAAAGCAATGTTCCACACTTTGGTAATTGTTTTGTTGTAAAAAAATTGTTTTGCCCAAAATACTCCCTAAAACGACATTTATAATTGGCAAATATGAGGCTTCCAGAATGAACTCTAATTCTGGATCTTTTAATGCATGTTCCAAAAAAAAATCCAATTTTGGCGTTTAATCAATTAATTATTAATTCGCTAATAAGCAAAAGTAAAATGCATTCTTGCTCCGAAATTTTTTGAGACAAGAAGCATCAACAGTTATTCATGTTGGATGTTGGTCTGATGATTTAATCTGTTGAGGCCTGTCGTCATTTGGGATCTGCAGCAATGAAGGCCTAATCGTTATCTGAGGTACCTGTAAGCACTGGTACCCTTAATCTTGGTTTTCCCTTGCGAAATCGTGTTTTGTTGACGTACGGACATCTTCTTTTCCAATGTCCAATATTTCCACAATTAAAACATCGATGTCTGTCATTGGCTGGTTTGTCCACCTATTCACTTGTATTTCTAGGCTGCATCTCTTGGTTTCTGGGTTGCCACTCCACTCTCTGGTTATCTCCTACTGCATCGTTGCGTTGTTGCCCAGAAAACCTATTGTGTTGATTCGTAGTCATCAGGGCTTGAGTCTGTAGTTGCATCAATTTCTCGGCATTTACAGCACTATTTCTGGCTTGAATCCGCTGATGATGCAAGGCGTAATTCAATATTTCTTGCATTGGCTTACCTTTCCAAGCAATACATTGTCTTTCCACTTCACTCTTCAATTTGGGCAACAGACCATTAATAAAAAGGGGTTTTAAGGCATTGTCAATTTGTGCCCGGTCTATGCCTGAATATAGTCGGAAAACATCTCGCAATCTGTCCAAATAATTGCTAGCATCTTCGCCTGTTTTCTGCTTGCATGTAACCACTTTGTTCCAATCCGTCACTGGTGGCAATTTTTTTATGGCCTCTATCAATTTATGTATCTGTGCCGTTCTAGCCTCCGTGGGCATGTCTACCTGTCCATCTTCCGTATTTAACCAGTTGGCCTCACGCATTAAGTTCCTCAAAGTGTTGGTATTAGGAATTAACCACTTCAAAAGTATTTCCATATCTCTTGCAGTGGGCAACTGAGTTTCCACAATTAACCGTAGTTCTTCCGCAAATTGAAGTGGATCTGTTTTGATTGATGGCATACTACTCTGCAATGCCTTCAATTGATGTACCTGCCATGGTCTATACATCAGATCTGGGTGTTGCTGATTTGCCCCTGGAAATTGCCGCTGAGGAAAATTCATAACACCACATTGCTCAAACCCTCCTTGTGAGAGAGTCAACTTTTGATCATTCATTAGCCAATCACATTGATCGTTAGATTGATTGGCATTTATCACACGACTTTTACTCCTTGTATGGTGAAATGGAGAGCATGATAAAGGTATAGCAGCTGGTTGCATCGTTTGCCCACTTTGAGTCGGTTCCTGTGCCCCAATTGCACCCTCTTGGGTAGTTACCTCAAATGGGTCACTTCTTTCACCTGTCCTCTGTTGACTAGAACCAATCGCTGCACTCTGTTCTGGTCTTTTGGCAGGTACTACCTGTGGCTTTTCCCACACCCCAATCTCACTGATCAGTGTTGCAGATGAGTCTGGATCAGTAAGTCCTGTTGAGGGGGGGGGGGGTCAAACAAAAATAACCACATATAATATAACAACTAACTACCAGACTCACCACCTCGTTCATCGTCCAAGGATGTCTGCACATTGATGTTTCGCAAATGTCTCAAAGCTTCTTTCTTGAGACCGCAATTTTTATCAATCAAACAATCAATATATTCAATTCAATTTATTCAGTTCAATTTATTCAGTTAAATTTATTCAATTAAATTTATTCAGTTCAATTCAATTATTCAATTTCAATTAATTTATCAATATTCATCAATAAATCAAATTAATCATTTTGGATGACTCCTTGCATAAGCCCTTTCCCCAATGATGTCAGGACAGGTCCATCTATTGACTGAGATCGAAGCTCATCGGTCGTCACCTCTGGTTCATACCTCATGTCAATTGACGAATCACTGTTCTGTCCTAGGGTCAGTCATATCCGACCTATTTTTCCATTTTGCCTGGTCTCCACAAATTTCCTTTGCAACCACTAAAGGCAACTCATCCTTCATTCGTGAGATCACCAAAATGGATGGCAGATATTAAAGTTCTTTGGGAAAAATATCTCATCATTTTTCTTTTAATAGTACCCAAATCTCTTGGCAATATAATTTTCGTAAAAGTCCTGAAATGGGACTGTCAAATTCCTTCAATCATGCTAAATTTTGAAACTCCATCGCTTGTAATACCCAATTTATCCCATAGGGCTTGAAAGTTCTTTTCCAAGTTCGTGCAATCATTCTGCATTGGAACCCTATGATATCATTCATAATAAGCATCATGATTTTATAACCATGGTCATATCATAATCATCTATTTGAAAAACAAACATTTCCTTTATCACCACAGCTATGTGGTATAATCAACAATAAAATAAACTGTACATAGCAAAAGGCTACCTCCTGACCACTTAGTATACCTATTGACAATAAGTCATAACAATATCGACTAATCATTAAACAATTGAAAGAAAAATCGCTTCTACTGCTCCAGCCGCAGCATTCGTCATTTTGTCTGTTCATTCGCGTGACCAAAACGAAATAAAGGGAGCTCAACCATTACACGGCGCTTTTAATGGCGCATGCCATAGGAACTCAACGCAATTTCGACTCGGCCAGAAAAACGAGCAAATTTTGCAGGATGTTAACTGGAATTTGTCGTGAAAATATATACAAAATACACAAAAATATATACCCACAAAAATAAACAACAAACCCAAACAAACCCAAGGTCGACCATATTCAATTCAATTATGCAATTTCAATGAATTTATCAATATTAATCAATAAAATTCTAATAATAATACATAATAAAATATCATAAATGATAATATCAAAAGTCACATTTATCAGTCTGATAACTCTATACCTAAGCCTTTTCCCAATGTTGCCAAAACAGTTCTGTCCGCTGGCGGAGGTATTTGATCATGGACGTCACTTTCGACCCATACCTTCCGGCAATTGACAAATAACCATTCTGCCTCTGGATCATATCTGACATATCTTTCAATCCTGTCTGGTCACAAATGCAAGTTTACCAACCACTGAAGGCAATTCAACCCTTCATTTGTGAGACAATCAACCAAATTGATCAGACAGATATGAACCAGTTCATTGGGTACCCAAAGTGCTTGATAATTAAAATGTTGTAAGATTCCTGAAATGCCGTACCAATGAATGGCAATTAATTCATAATATTGACCCATGTAATCCAATCACACTGAAAGTGCAACCTTCCAACAAACTTTGTAACTTGTAATACATCATTAATCCTGCAGGGCTGTAAAGCTATCCTTAAAGTCCATGCAATCAATTTACATCAAAACCCAATGATGACATGCCTGACAATCATAGCAATTTTCATGATTGTAAAACCATTTTCATTGTAAATCATTGTAATTATAAATTGTAAATGTAAATTTACCATAATTGTAAATTGGCAATTATAAATTATAATTGTAAAAAAATTGTAAATTGTAATTTGTAATGCATTACCATAATCAGAGTCATACCATAATCAGTCATTTCAACAAACTTTGAGAATGAACATGACCACTGATCATTAATGATGAAGGGTGGGGAAGGGAGGAGGAGAAGTGGCAGAATGCCAAGGGAGGGATGAGGCTGGGGGGGTGGGGCGGGGCTCCCTTAGGGATATTAACACTATGCGAAATACGACACTCATTGTATTTCTCTAAAAATAACTGTGTATTATTGGCTGCACTTATGAGTCCCTTACAAGGCTGTGAGAGATTTTATGGTGGATACTATTGTCCCTCTCGAACGTCTGTGCAAGCCATACACTCATCTGTGTATTATCTAACGATGTAAACTGTGTCGTACCATTTCACAAATTATTGTAGCAGTATTGGGCCATGGTTTGAGGAGGGGGGAAAGAGGGGTGCAAAAACACATGCATACCCACACATACATACCCACATACCCATACCCACACACACAAAAACACAGCAAGACCACATAATGAGGTGATATGCTAAATCAATATGGGATCCAATGGGATATGGGATCCACAATCCCATCCAATCCCATACAATCAACAATCCTATACATGCCTCACAATCTGTAATAACATGACTTGGTGGGGAGGATGATGGCAGGATGGGGTTTAGGATTGGGGTAGAGGGGACAGGAAATGGAAGGGGGGGAGGGAAAGGACGTGATGTTAGTTCACCACTTGAAAGGGTCACCAAATCCATTTACCTGTAAATTCACCCATATATATACAGATCTACGTTTTGTTTCATCAAACAGGTACAATTTTGTGTTTGGGTCCAGTTAATTGCCTTGCCACATGGCATAGTATCTTATTTCAATAAATTCCTGTATGACCTCCCCAATACTCATCTGTAACTTACATATGTAATTACAATTGTCTCCCAAATGTGTTTGGCTGGGGGGTGTAGGGCAGGAGAAGGTGAAAGAGGTTACATTTAAAAAAAATCGTTTCTGATCCCATATGTAAGAAGTGGACAGGGACCAAGACGCAACACCAAGCGTTGCCATGGGCAACCTGCCTGCACGCATTTTACAACGTGCCCGGCTGGAAGTGGAAAAGAATGCCTATTTTTAGACCGTCTGTCGACTCGTGCAGACAAATTGGCCTGGCGCGCACGCTAACACGTGTCAGATGAATTTTTATGACAGTGCAAAACCCATTGTTACCACACTGGGAATTCATGTTTGAAAATCGAATCCAGCCGATTTTCCTTAGCACTGTACGCTGTATAAAATGCAGTTTTTTTTTTACAAAAATCGGTAGTTATTTAAAAATCCTCAGATAATCGTTTTTTAAAAATCGCTGTTCAACTTGTGCGAGAGCATATCGACTCGTCCCTCGTGACCACATCAAAGAAGAGGCTCACCACAGGAAAAATATATTATATAAGTCTCAACCGTAGGAACCCAACAATATTTGAATCATCATACAAAAGGAACGGGCAGATATGTGACGCAGACCATTAAACTGGAATCACGTATGAAATCAAATGAATACACAAAAAGCATATTCATACACAAAATATTTTCATGACTGGACGAATGCAGCACCCTTTTCGCTAACGTCCCGGGATTCGTTAGTGGCTCTTTGCACTCGTAGAATGTACCGAAAAAAAATTAAAATTACAGAAAAAAACAAAAAAAAATTATTATTATTATTATTTAAAAAAAAAAAAAAATTTAATCGTCATGACTTCTGAAATCTTTTCACACCTTTAAGACCCGAAGGGACCAAGCGGTCCTCCCTCGAGGAGGTGTGCCTCGTGGCTTTTTCCACCTTCCACATATCAACAAAAATACACAAAACTCAAACACTGAACAATTTGCGCAGATTAACATCAGACTACACAGATAACAAACAAAAGCTTACCTTGTTCTGTGGAGTTGACTCCCTTACGGGCCACCAATTTGTAGAATAATAAATTGACTGCTGTTCTACTTCAGAAACTTCAGAAACTCGTTTTAGCAAAATCAATGTTTTATTCACTTTTGAGAGTTTTGCTGTATTCTACTAAATGTACTAATTAGATATTAATGACGTGGTTCTGTCGGTCGTGGCTGTAGCTCCTTCTGTAGGTCTTTTGTTGAACCTCGTTCAGTTGTTGACCAATCTCCAGTTGGTTGATCAGGTCAACTGGTCTTCAAGTTGTTCAGTCACTCTCCCAGTCCACTGCTTCTCCGTCACTCTCCCAGTTCTCTCTGCTCTTCCACTCTGCTTTCTCTTGGTTTTAAAGCCCCAAACTCCTTTGATGTTGCGGGGCATGCAGGGTGTCTCTGGTTCCCTTATCCAAAACCTTATTTGGCTCTCGCTTGGCCAGCTAGTACTTATTTCTGTTCAAGAGGTCAAATGCTCTGACCTGCTCAGGGAGAATTTGCAGCCTGTGTGCAGTGAACTGAACATAGGCTATTTTGATAAACAGATGGCGGTCCAAGAGCGTTACACATTTTGTCTGAAATTAACTCTCCCGACCACCTGTTAACTCTAGTTCTATGTTCTTTGCTCATTCGTAAAGTAAAACATATTCCTTTTACTTTGTAAAGTAAAACATATTCCACTTTAAACAAGATTACATTGAGATATATTCTAGCAATATTGTCAATATGAATATTTATTCCCTGACACTATGAATACCATCTAGTTGTCTCTGCACTCTTGTCATCCTTGGAGCTGGAGCAGCCATTAGTTTCCATTGCTGAAGCGTCATTGTTGAAATGTACGCATTGAGCAGTTGGTAGACTTTGATGTGTTGGTTGGGTCGGTTCGTCCTTCCAATTGGCGCAACAATCGGGTGGATGAAGTACACGCAATTGTGCCCTGGTTCTTCGAAGGCACGTCCCGTTAGGCGTCTGTACTATATAAGAGCGGGGTTCGTTACAGCGAGCCACAACTTTCCCGGGGTACCATTGGTGCGTGTCCTTGTTCAGAATCCGAACCCAATGTCCAATAGCCAATTCAGGTAATTCCGGCCCAGCCATTCTGTTGTATTGCTTCGCCATCCGGTCTCCACGTTCCTTCAATCGTTCCTGAATTTCCTGATGCATTTGTTGTGCAGGAACCAACAGACGGCTTGGTAGGTTGGTGCATATGGCTATGGGCTGGTTGAACAGCATTTCGCTTGGACTTGGGAAGTGTGAATCTACAGGTGTGCACCTCAGGTGTTGCAGTGCAATATCTATGTCATTCCCTGATCTAATACACTTTTTGATCATGTTCTTCACTGTTTGAACTTGTCTCTCAACCAATCCATTACTGCGTGGATACCTCGGCGATGTTGTCGTGTGTTTTACATTCCATTTGGTACACATATCACGGTACGGCTTACCCACATATTGAGGTCCATTTTCCGATATGATCTCCAGAGGTGGGCCGAACATACTGAAACATTCAGATGTGGCCTTGGCTACTGCACTGCTTGTCGTGTATTCCATTCTCTTCACAACTGGGTACTTGGTGTAATAATCCGTCACCAAGAGGTAGGTCTGCCCGTGTAGCTCACACATATCACTGGCTACCTTTGTCCATGGTACCGCTGGTATCTCATGAGCTGCCATAGCCTCACGCCTTTGTTCTGGTTGGTTCTCTTGACATGCCTTCCATGTTCTGACAACTCTATCAATGTCCAGATATATGCTTGGCCAGTAAACACATTCGCGTGCTAGACGTTTTGTCTTTTCGATCCCCATGTGCGCCTCATGGAGCTGGTCGAGGATATCCTTACGTAGCTGCTCTGGAATTAGTACCTGTCGACCTTTGAAGAGAACACCGTCACAAATACCAATTTCATCACGGTATGGCCAGTATGGACGTAGGTCCACAGGCAGCTCTGTAACCCTAGTAGGCCACCCTCGATGAACAACCTGCTGCAATGCTCGAAAGGTTCTATCAGCCTTTCCACACTCTCTGAGTTGGTCCTGTTTCCTTGAGCTGAAATCAATGAGGTCAAAGCGATGATGATCAACCTCATCATCAAGCTCAATACCATCTACAAGTGTGTCCAACTGCAGTTCCTGATTGTTCTCTGGGTTCGGTAGCCTCGACAGCGTGTCTGATAGCATCATCTCACGGCCGACCTTATACTCCAGATCAAAATCGTAGCCTTGGATTTTCACAAGAAGGCGCTGGAGCCGTGGAGGGGCGCTTGTAAGCGGTTTGTTGATGATCATGACCAGTGGTTTGTGGTCTGTGTATACTTTGAAGCGTTTCCCAAACAGGTAAGTATGAAACTTCTGTATGCCAGCAACAAGGGCCAGGGTTTCTCGTTCAATGTTTGAATATGCAGACTGAGTGGGTGTCAGAGTTCGTGACGCAAAAGCAGCAGGTTTGTCATCCTGCAAAAGGCATGCACCCAGTCCCTTCTGTGACGCATCCACTTCCAAAACTGTCTTTGTCATGATGATAGTATGTTAGACAGGCGTCTGCATCAACACTCTGTTTCAGTTGCTCAAATGCAAACTGATGAGTCTTCCTGCCACAGAAATGGCACTCCATTCTTCAGTAAATCTCGGAGGGGTGCCACTTTATCCGCAAAGCGGGGAATATGTGGTGACAGACAGTTAATCAGTCCAATGAATCGGCTCCAGTCTTCCTTATCCTGTGGTGATAGCATCTTCCAGGATGTCGCAGATCTTCCCAGGATCAGGTGAGATTCCTTGTTTGCTGTAGATCGAGCCAAAGAAGTTGATATGGTCTGTCTTGATGATACATTTCAAAGAGTTGAAAACCAGACCCTCTCTTCGTGCTACTTTCATCAGTAGGTATGAAACAGGTTTGTCATCCTGTCAGAAGATTACGATCATGCTCCTCTTCAGTTCGTCCTGATACTGCCACATCATCGGAGATACCAATACAGCCTGGTGCTTGCTCGCGTATGCGGTCCATGGCTTGCTGGAACAGATCCTGGCTGACACATAACCCAAAAGGCAATCTCTTGAAGCACCAGTGCCCAAAGGGTGTGTGGAATGTGGTCAAATCCTGGCTTTCCTCATCCAGATGCACTGCCCATTAGCCAGCCCGTGCATCTAATTTTAGGAATATTGTGGCGTCAGCAAATTCTGGGTTCAGCTCGTCTATTGTCGGTATCTTATGTGGATCATAAGAGTTCAGGCGTTTCAGATCGAGACATACTCTTAAACTCCCATCTTTCTTTACACTATTACAGATGGAAGAGCACCAATCCGTACGATTTTTTTTTTTTTTTTTTTGTATACTGAATCGAGGCTCGAGAAAGAGCTGACATTTACTTCACAAACAAATCAACCAGACAAACAAAATATATAAAAAGAGGGAGCGGAAGACAAGAGAAGGGGAAGCACACAAACACTTGAGAGCACACAACATTTAAGAGCAGGGAGATGTGTGGGAGGGAGAGGGCTTGGGGGGAGGAGGCGTGGGAAGGGGGGGGGGGGTGGGAGAAGTATAAAACACAAGGACACCAAGGACTTCCAGGACAGAAGTTGGTATTTCAAAAAAGTGGATTTGGGGTGAAATTAGCGGGGATAGAAAAGATCAAGGTTTTGGATGGGGGAAGATAAGAGATGGTGGTGAACAGCTGTTTTAAAGACCTGGAGGGTGGAGTGGGATTGAAGAGAGTGAGGGAGTTTGTTCCAGAGGCGGGAGAAAAGAGGAATGAAGGAGTGAAGGTGAGCAGAGAGTCTTGATTTTGGCAGTTTAACCATAAGAGGGTTGCAGGCAGATCTTGTGCTACCTGTAGGAATATTTGCGGGACAGAGCCCAGAGAGAGCTGGGGGGGCAAGGCCAGAGAGGAGTCGGTAGAAGACGGAAAGACCACCAACCTGCCTGCGGTGAATGAATGAGAGGCCCTTGGAGTTAGCTTCATCGCGGGAGATTCCAATGATTCTGAATGCTTTGGTTTCAACAGCGTGAAGACGTGCTAGGTGTGAGGCAGGAGCACCAGCCCAGAGGCGACAGCAGTATTCCATTGAGCTGTGGATGAAAGCCTTGTATGTGGTGAGGAGCTCAGGTGTGCCAAGGAAGGACTTCACACGACGGAGGATGCCCTGTCGGCGACTGGCTTTGGAGGCCAGATTTGAAATGTGGTTTTCCCAGGAAAGATCATGGCAGATAGTGAGACCCAAAAGCTTGAGTGACAGAACTTCTTGGAGAGGATTATTCAGAAA
Source organism: Myxine glutinosa (assembly GCF_964187855.1). NCBI lineage: Eukaryota > Metazoa > Chordata > Myxini > Myxiniformes > Myxinidae > Myxine > Myxine glutinosa. The sequence goes on from NC_136267.1 coordinate 45,617,723, forward strand.
GTGGATGGGAGGGTTGTCCAGTCGGTCTTTTCGGAGAGACATCGTAAGAGTGTGAGATTTGTCAGGATTGAAAGACATGTTCCACTTGTTTGCCCAGTCTGTGATTTTCCATTATTCCAAAATGATAGTCCATTTTCCTGATGATACCCTGATTTTCCATTTTCATCAGTTCCTCCTTTAACTTTCCTTTGATGTGAACACTGCACTTGCTTGGTGCGTCAATTGATGCCTTTGCATCAGGCTTCAGATGAAGCCTCATTTCTCCTTTAAAATTCCCAATGCGGTCAAACGTGTCCGGGAACAGCCTTTTCAAATCATCCACGGAATTCACCTTGTAGGGCTGTTCCTTGTGGCGCATTGTTTTCGGAATCCTTGATGCTGGAGGTGCAGTCTTCAGAAATGTCCTCCGTTGTCCGACAATGGTGTTTATGGTGACGATGTTGAGCCATTCACATGCTGGTAGTGCAAGTACTGCAGGTCCAGGTACTTCCACCACATCGAACCTATATTTGAACCAATTTGAATCTTTATATCGACACAAGAGCTTGAGGATTCCATGACACTTGATCTCACTGCCCATTGTAAGCAGTGAGCTTGGTCCCACCAAGCGGAGTCAGTTTTGGCATCCATTTGTTTCCATACATGTCCTTCACAATACATGTTGGCAAAGTATTCCCTGACGCACCTGTATCCACTTTCAACTGCAGTTTGTATACACCTTTCATGTCAGGGCATACAATGTTCAACAATGTGTACACTTCATCCCTCATCTCTTTCATACACAGTGCGGATACCCTGATCACGTGAAATGGCTTGGTGTGTTCATATGTGTCAGTGTCACTTTCGTAACTGTCATCGCCTTCAGTAAAATACCCCGACACTTCATTCACCGAGGTCCCATTGTTGTTACTTCCCCGAAGCATACCTCTCAACTTGCTTCTGCTGGCGCGACGGCCTCTTCCACCCCTGGCAGGACGGCGGCTCCACTCGTATCCATCAGCATATCTCATGCTTCGTTTGGGATTTTCACAACAACGGGCCCAGTGTCCCAGTTCACCACAATACTTACAATAATCATTGTATGCTGGGCAGTTCCGTGATGGATGTGATAGTCCACACTTTTTGCACTTTTGTCGATGTGTCATGGCATTCACAGACGATGAAGGGCCTTCCATCTTCTGGATGGCCTGCTTTCCGATTACCATTGCTTCGTACTTGTGTCCCTCACTTAAAACCAGGTCCATGTCATACCCGACCTCCTGGTCGAGCAGATGCTTTTGAAAAGCATCACGTGGTGTGCTCGCAACAATCAACTCGATAATCCGTTCTGAGAGTTCTGCTATGGAGAAATTGCACAACCTTCCCTTCCGTCGGCATCGGTTGACGAAATCATCAATGGACTCTCCTACTTGCTGCCGGAATGTCATCATTTCCAGCTGGTGAATCCGAAAGTTTCCATGAATGTCCAACTGATCCTCGAATAATTTATATAATTTATCCGGATCCTTTTTATCATCCTCACTCAGAGTCGATGCCTTGATCCGCCGCATTCCTTCGTCTCCCACAGCAATCTGAATCTTGATGGCCTGTCTGGCTTTAGTATCGATACCCTCGTCCGACAGCACCAAGTTCATTCATTGCTTGAACAACATGAAAGTCTCCGCCAGCTCCGAGCTGGACCAATCCATTGTCGGGAACTTCGCCATGTTGAAAAACCACGGACCGTGCCGCCATGGTAATCCGCCAAGGTCCAAATTTGGGAAAGAAAACAAGCCCAAAAGTCAAACTGCTTGTTGGTCTTCAAGATCCCGCCACTGCCACCATGTAGTAAGTTCAGGACTCTCCTTCAATCATGTTGTTTATTAAAGACATCCTGCGTCGTGCGAAGTCCTTCCTCGGCACACCTGAGCTCCTCACCACATACAAGGCTTTCATCCGCAGCTCAATGGAATACTGTTCTCCCCTATGGGCCGGTGCTCCTGCCTCACACCTAGCTCGGCTTCACGCTGTTGAAACCAAAGCTTTCAGAATTATTGGAATCTCCCGCGATGAAGCTATCTCTGAGGGCCTTTCACTCACTCACCGCAGGCAGGTAGGTGGTCTTTCTGTCTTCTACCGACTCCTCTCCGGCCTTGCACCCCCAGCTCTCTCTGTGCTCTGTCCCCCAAATATTCCTACAGGTCGCACAAGATCTGCCAGCAACCCTCTGATGGTTAAACTGCCGAAATCTCGGCTCTCCGCTCACCTTCACTCTTTCATTCCTCTTTTCTCCCGCCTCTGGAACAAACTCCCTCACTCCCTTCAATCCCACTCCTCCCTCCAGGTCTTTAAAACAGCTGTTCACCACCATCTCTTATCTTCCCCCATCCAAAACCTTGATCTTTTCTACCCCCGCTAATTCACCCCAGATCCACCTTGTTTGAAATTCCAACTTCTTTCCTGGAAGTCCTGGCAGTGTCCATATGTTTTATACCTCTCCCACTGCCCCCTTCCCACGCCCCCCCCCCCAAAGCCCTCGCCCTCTCTCAGATCTCTCGATGTCTCCATGTCTCTCGGTCCCTGCTCTCAAATGTTGTGTTTGTGTCCTTCCCCCTCTCTCCCCATCTTGTCTACCGCTCCCTATGTTATATGTTTTATGTGTCGGTTTGTCTTTCTGTGTGTTCATGTGATTAATGTTCGCTCTTTCACGAGCCTCGATATTGTATACAAAAAAAAAAAAAAAAAAAAAAAAAAAAGACGATACCAAGCTCTCACAAAACACACCGCTATTATGACAAGCAGCAAGCAACCACCAAAGCCACGCCCCCAGACGTCACTACCAGCACATAGTACCAATCACAACAACTGAGGCGCCCTTTCAAAGTCTGTCCTGCTAGAGACGATTCGATCACTGAATTTCTGTTCGCCGTATCAATCTGTTTGAAGTGTGAGATGTTGCCCCATCTGGTTGAAACTATTGCACGGCCCTGTCGATGTGGCGCTTCCTCGCTAATGCAACCCAGAGCTTCTGGATAACTTTCAAGTACCGTTGAGTGGTTACGGTTTCCCTACTTCATCTTGAAACCAGAAAGACCCAATTATGCCAGATTTGCTTATGGCACAAACCCATGCAGTACATTTCCTGACAAGGACATTGGCAGTACTTGTCGGCTTGAGTATGGATAGGTCATTGTGTTCATCTGTGCTGAGTGTGATGTCTGTGAGAGGGTCTCTTCAAGGGATAGTGTGTGGTCGGTGTTGTCCATTCTTCACATTGTAACCACCTTCGCCCACTCCCTGCCCACTCTCCCTACCAAAAATAGAAATTTATTTGATATTCCTGAGCCTGCCACACTTTTTGCAACCCCACTCCGCCTAACATTCCCCCCCAATGAAATTAGGTCACTGGATTGACAGAATTATTTAATATGGAATTAGACCGTTGGTTTTTTAACGTCCACCAACTAATTCCGGCAGATGGGAGGCCCAGTTTAATGTCGATCCAAGGGTTGGCACACAGATTAATGAAATACTGGGATGATCTTTTGCCATGATCTTTCTTGGGAAAACCACATTTCCAAGCTGGCCTCCAAAGCCAGTCGCCGACTGGGCATCCTCCGTCGTGCGAAGTCCTTCCTCGGCACACCTGAGCTCCTCACCACATACAAGGCTTTCATCCGCAGCTCAATGGAATACTGTTCTCCCCTATGGGCCGGTGCTCCTGCCTCACACCTAGCTCGGCTTCACGCTGTTGAAACCAAAGCTTTCAGAATCATTGGAATCTCCCGTGATGAAGGTATCTCCGAGGGCCTTTCACTCACTCATCGCAGACAGGTAGGTGGTCTTTCTGTCTTCTACCGACTCCTCTCCGGCCTTGCTCCCCCAGCTCTCTCTGTGCTTTGTCGCCCAAATATTCCTACAGGTCGCACAAGATCTGCCAGCAACCCTCTGATGGTTAAACTGCCGAAATCTCGGCTCTCTGCTCACCTTCACTCTTTCATTCCTCTTTTCTCCCGCCTCTGGAACAAACTCCCACACTCCCTTCAATCCCACTCCTCCCTCCAGGTCTTTAAAACAGCTGTTCACCACCATCTCTTATCTTTCCCCATGCAAAACCTTGATCTTTTCTACCCCCACGAATTCACCCCAGATCCACCTTGTTTGAAATTCCAACTTCTTTCCAGGAAGTCCTGGCAGTGTCCATATGTTTTATAACTCTCCCACCCCCCCCCACCCCCCTTTCCCATGCCTCCCCCCCCAAAGCCCTCTCCCTCCCACAGATCTCCCGATGTCCCTGCTCTCAGTTGTTGTGTTTGTGTTCCTCCCCCTCTCGCCCCATCTTGTCTACCGCTCCCCATGTTATATGTTTTATGTGTCGGTTTGTCTTTCTGTGTGATTAATGTTAGCTCTTTCACGAGCCTCGATCTTGTATACAAAAAAACAAAAAACAACCAAAAAAAAACAGTTGAAAGCTGAGTCAGGATTCAAACCCAGGTTAGAGAGCTTCAAAACGAGCGTTCGTACCTCTAGGGCCTAGGCCATTGTACCAGCCTACTGTAGCGGTTGCCGCTGAGCATACACAATCGCCTTACACCTGCCGATGACGCAACCAGGGAGCGATCACTGTACCGGGATCGCCCAGGCCGCCCGGGCATGCCCAGACTCGCCTTTCCCGGGCTCGCCCAGGCCGCCCGGGCATGCCCAGACTCGCCTTTCCCGGGCAAACGCTCCGATCGGCATGCCGCGCCCGGCTTGGGAGGCGTGGCTTCCGGCATGACGTGTTTGATTGTGCTTATATATATTGCTACCCGATAAATGGGCTTTTCAGAGTACCCGAGTTTTCGTTTTACCAATAAAGGAGCTCGGACGAATTCCCGTCTTTTGTCGCGCCAATCCTTTCGACTCGCGTAGGAGCACAGCTCCTCACTGGTGACCCCCGACATGGAACCGGCAGTTACCCTTAAACTGCCTACCTTCTGGGAGGCTCACGCGGCGGTTTGGTTCACCCAGGCAGACTCCCAGTTTGCCCTGCGAGGCATTACCGCAGACGACACCCGCTTCCACCATGTGGTAGCGGCACTCAGCTCCGCCACCACGGCCCACGCCCTGAGCCTCCTCCAGCACCCGCCAGCCGCTGACAAATATGGCGCGATCAAGACGCTCCTCCTCGACGCATTCGCCCTCTCACCGGCAGAACGCGCACGACGCCTGCTCGACCTGCCCGAGCTCGGCGACACGCGCCCGTCCGAGCGGATGGACTACATGCTCTCGCTGCTAGGTGAGCACTCCTCGGATTTTCTTTTCCGGGAGCTGTTTCCTCCGCCAGCTACCTAGCGAGGTACACTTCGCCCTGGCAGGCACGCAGATCACGGATCCCCGCGCCCTCGCCAGGGAAGCCGACAAGATCTCCTCGGCAGGCCAGCACATCGGGGCAGCTACCTGGAGCCCGCCGCCGTCCGAGGCGACGCCCATGGCGCCCGAGCACCCGGTGCGGTTGGAGGCCGAACTGCCAATGGGACTGGCGGCCGCCACGCCGCGCCGACCGATTCCAACACGACGGCCGGGGCCTCCACCTGACCAGGCATGGTGTTTTTTTGTTTGTTTTTTTTGTTTGTTTTTTTGTATACTGAATCGAGGCTCGTGAAAGAGCTGACATTTACTTCACAAACAAATCAACCAGACAAACAAAATATATAAAAAGAGGGAGCGGAAGACAAGAGAAGGGAAAGCACACAAACACTTGAGTCTTACCACGCTAGGTTCGGACAAAAGGCTCGGACATGCCGACCCCCATGCACTTTCGGCGAGTCGGGAAACGGCCGGGCCGGCGTTCATTACCAGCCATGAGCGCCGGCCACTCGGGCAACTTGCTTTTCATCAAGGACAAAGCGTCCGGGCGGCATTTTCTTTGTGACACCGGCGCCCACCTGAGCGTCATACCCGCCTCCGAGCAGGACAGGCAGACCGCCGTTTGCGGCCCCTCCTTGGTCGCTGCCAACGGATCGGCCATCCGCACCTTCGGCCCTCGCAACGTCACCCTCTGCTTCGGCAGCCAGCGCTTTAATTGGACCTTTGTGACGGCAAGCGTGCCCATGGCTTTGCTAGGCGCCGATTTCCTCTGCGCGCAATGGGCTGCTAGTCGACGTAAAATGGCGTCGCCTCGTCAACGCCGAGACTTTCAGCTCCCTGGCATGCACAATGAGCAGCTCCGCGCCGACCGAACTATCATGCGCCCTCCCGGCGGTGAACGAGTTCGCTCGCCTGCTCGCAGAGTTCCCGGCCCTCACGCGGCCGACGTTTTCGGCCGTCGCAGTGAGACATGGTATCGAGCACCACATACCAACTACGGGCTCGCCGGTCTATGCCAGAGCCCGCCGCCTCGACCCGGCCAAGCTCGCCGTGGCAAAGGCCGAGTTCGACGCGTGGGCCTCACCTCTGCACATCGTGCCAAAGCCGGGGGGCAGCTGGCGCCCATGTGGCGACTACCGCTGCCTCAACGACATTACCACCCCTGACAGGTATCCTGTCCCGCATATCCAGGACGTTTTCGCCCGTCTGGCGGGCGGGTCATTTTCTCGAAAATTGACTTGATACGGGGATACCACCAGGTACCTTTCAGGCCGGCCGACGTCCCAAAAACGGCCGTCATCACACCTTTCGGCTTGTTCGAATTCCTGAGGATGCCGTTTGGCCTCAAGAACGCGGCCCAGGCATTCCAGCGCTTGATGGACGGTGTGCTGCGCGACCTGCCGTTCCTCTTCATCTACCTGGATGACATCCTCGTCGCCAGCACATCCCGGGCCGAGCACCTCCTCCACCTCCGAACACTGTTCGGACACCACAGCGAGCACGGCTTAATCGTCAACCCGGCCAAATGCCACTTGGGCACGACGGCCGTTGACGTTTTGGGCCACCACATCACCAAGAACGGGGCTGTGCCGCTGCCAACCAAGGTCGAAGCCATCACCAAGTTCCCGCGTCCCCGCTCCATCAAGGCCCTCCAGGAGTTCCTCGGAATGGTGAATTTTTATCACCGTTTCGTGCCCCGCGCTGCTCAGCTCATGCGGCCCCTTTACGAAGCCCTCCGGGACAAGCCGGCCAAGCATGACGTCGTCTGGTCCGCAGACATGGACGCGGCATTCACAGGCGCAAAGCTGGCCCTCGCCGACGCAACGCTGCTTGCTCAGCCGGTGCTCGACGCTCCCATCGCCCTCACTACGGATGCCTCTGACTACGCGGTGGGCACCGTACATGAACAATGGATGAACGGGGTTTGGCAGCCACTCGCTTTTTTTCGCCGGCAACTCCGGCCGAACGAGCTAAAATATAGCACATTTGACCGCGAGCCCCTCGGTCTATATCTGGCCATTCGCCATTTCCGCCACCTCCTGGAGGGCCGCCCGTTTACGGCTTTCGTCGACCACAAGCCGTTGGTTTACGCGATGGCCAAAGTCACAGAGCCGTGGTCGGCCCGCCAGCAGCACCACCTCTCTGCCATGTCGGAGTTTACCACGGACATCCGGCACGTCGCCGGAAAAGACAACGCCGTGGCAGACTGTCTTTCTCGGGCCAGCGTGAATGCGGTCCACCTGGGCGTGGACTTCGCGCTTATGGCAGCCGACCAGACCGCCGACACCACGGTGCAAGCCCTCCGGGTGGCGGACACGGGCCTCCGCCTGGCCGACGTCCCCTTCGCGGACACTGTCCTGCTGTGCGACGTCTCCCAAGGCCAGCCTCGCCCCGTCGTGCCCTTTACCTGGCAGCGCTGCATTTTCGCCTCCCTCCACGGCCTTTCTCACCCGGGCCGAAAAGCTTCCCAGAAGCTGGTGTCGGCGCGTTTCGTCTGGCACGGACGTCGACGGGACGTCCGCGACTGGGCCAACGCCTGCACGGCCTGCCAGCGGGCCAAGGTCCACCGCCACACCCAGGCCCCGCTGGCACCTTTCACCGTGCCCGAACGGCGTTTCGACCACGTCAACGTGGACCTGGTGGGCCCCCTTCCCCCATCACGAGGTTTCACACACCTGCTCACCATGGTGGACAGGACCACCAGGTGGCCAGAGGCCTTTCCCCTCGCTTCCACCACAACCGCCGACGTGGCGCAGGCTTTCATCGCCACCTGGGTCGCCCGTTTCGGCGCACCGGCAGACATCTCTTCGGACCGCGGTCCGCATTTCACCTCCGAACTTTGGGGCGCGGTCGCCCGCAACCTGGGGGTCAAGCTCCACCATACCACGGCCTACCACCCCCAAGCCAACGGGTTGTGCGAGCGTTTTCACCGCTCCATGAAGGCCGCGCTCATGGCCGGCCTTCAAGACGGCGGTTGGGCCGACCGGCTGCCGTGGGTCCTTTTGGGCCTCCGCACGGCCCCCAAGAAGGACCTCCAGGCGTCCACCGCCGAGCTCGTCTACGGCCAGCCGATACGCGTCCCGGGTGAGTCGTGCCCGACGCTACCAGCCCTCGGTCCGCGGCTCGCCAGCGCTCGGACCTCCAGGAGGCTGCCCGACGGTTTGCCCCCCGTGCCAACGTCCCGCCACGGTGGCCCCCAGTCCTACGTCCCCCCAGCGCTTCACACAGCGGAGTACATTTTTGTGCGTCATGACGCACACCGTGGGCCACTCCAGCCACCATACGACGGGCCCTTCTGGGTCCTGCGACGGGACGACAAGTCCTTCGTCGTCGACATCGGCGGCAGGTCGGATCGGATTTCGGTGGACCGCCTCAAGCCGGCGCACATGGACGTTGACCAACCACCACGGTTGGCCCTTCCTCCGTGGCGAGGCCGCCCCACGTCCACGGTTCCCCCCGCTCGACCACCCACCACCACACCGGACTCCCCCCCCCCCCCCACGACCCTCCAGGGGTCGCTTCGGCTGGGTCATCAGGACCCCCTTTAAATTGACCCTGCCGGTGCAAGTCGATTCTGAGGGGACGCGTGTAGCGGTTGCCGCTGAGCATACACAATCGCCTTACACCTGCCGATGACGCAACCAGGGAGCGATCACTGTACCGGGCTCGCCCAGGCCACCCGGGCATGCCCAGACTCGCCTTTCCCGGGCTCGCCCAGGCCACCCGGGCATGCCCAGACTCGCCTTTTCCGGGCAAACGCTCCGATCGGCATGCCGCGCCCGGCTTGGGAGGCGTGGCTTCCGGCATGACGTGTTTGATTGTGCTTATATATATTGCTACCGGATAAACGGGCTTTTCAGAGTACCCGAGTTTTCGTTTTACCAATAAAGGAGCTTGGACGAATTCCCGTCTTTTGTCGCGTCAATCCTTTCGACTCGCGTAGGAGCACAGCTCCTCACTACTCTAGTAATGGAAAATTCACAAGAAAAATCTCTCCAATAAACAGCAGCAGGATGAGATTTTCCCACAAAATATTCCAAAATTCCTGTCTCTTTTGAGAATTTCTGTTGATGTGCTTAAGAGTCCACATCAAATATAAAGAAGTATTTCCAAATTTTGGAATAAAGAATTTTTGGAAGAGGAAGAAGAATATCCTTTTGTTCGAAAAGAATTACCATGTCAATCATATTGAACATAAAACCCAATTGCCTGTAAAGACCTTCAGGAAGGACCTTATCTACCTGCCTTGCCTGGTGGCGTCCCACATGCTGGCTTTCGTTGGTGAACGTTAAAGATCCTGCGGTGTCCTTCGTGAAGAGTAGGCCAGCTATCGCCAGCATCATAACCAAATTCAAATTCCTGCCCTGACTTCCTGTGTTGGAGTGGTGACGTCAGCCAATTCAGGAAATAAATACCCCACAACGTCAATTTAGACATTTCACTCTGAGTCCATTATAATCCTATATTCTCTGTCAGCTTCCTGTTTAGGGTCTCCATCTAATTCGAAATACCTGTCTATTCCCCACGTAGAACCCAGCAGCCGTGGCTGCCACGCCCAACTCACCTTACAGGGGATCCACAGAGGATCCACGGAGACCCTGCAGATGCGGTCAACATGTCCTCTTCGGCCGTGCACTCCGCACGAGCCTCCTTGTAGGCCCGGAGGTCTGCCCTGCGTGCTGTGTGAACTGTCACACACTCTTCATGGGGACCCACATGACCCCTTCCTGCATGTCTTGGTGCCCTCACTCTTCCACCAATGGACATTCGTGCAAAGTTCCTCACATCTTCCTCCTCCTTTACTGTAGGGCTACGAGGGGATTTGTCTCGCCCCACAATTTGCCTTCCGGCATTATCGGATGCGGTCTCGGTCAGCTCACACGTGGGGCTCGCTTGCCACACACACCCAGGCACACATACTGTCATGCACTGATGCACACCTCCCTGGGGAGAGACCCCATCTAGACCTCCCTTAACTGGACATCACACGAACCATGCGCAGAAGCACACGGTTTGCAAACCGGAAATTCAACCTCAACCACACAGACCCGTGCTGTGACATCGGATGTGGGTTCTGGCATCTCACGCTTGGGACTCGCTCGCTACACACACCCAGGTACACATACTGTCACGCACACCTCCCTGGGAAAAGACCCCATCAAGACCTCGCTTAACTAGACTCCCTGCTCCCAATTCACACCATTGACCTGTGTGTCCACATATCGGGTGCTTTCTGCAGCCCCATTGGCCGACTCCTCTCTTTGGCTACTCTTGCTGTGCACCTGATCCCCTCCATCACTCTGGCCTGACTGACCACCAACTCCCAATCCATGTCCCACATGTCTGCCAACAATGCTGTCAGGTTTCCTGCCATTTGCTGTTGCTCTCCATGGACACTGGACAGCCTCAATTTTGGCCACCATCTCTAGCCCACTTTCATGGCAGCACCCAGCCTCTCCTGCTTAACCTTGTCCGTGTCTATCCTAGCCATCATTTGCATTAACAAGCCTTCTAGTCAGGGCCACCCCACAATACCAGTTTGAAGGTCCCTGCCGGATCACGTGTAAAAGCCACAATACGGTGCAAATTGGAGTATTGCATTGGTCGAGTGCTACGGTAATTACGTACCACAGCCTCATTCTAATTAGGCCAAGCAAGCCTGAAACATTGGACTACTGCCTGGTTGTGCAGCGTTGGTTGTCGCTTGCAATTATCCCTCAACGGGCTTTCTTTAATCGCCGACTAAAGGACCAATACAGCCTGAATTTACCCCGAGATCAGGTATATTTATTAAACAAAAGAATGGTCACAGGGAAGGAAAAAGAAAAAGGAACTAGTTCGGTACTATTGACTTGAATGACTTGACTTGATTGCATAGTGAACGGTACTCCTTGCAATCTGCATTCCAGCCCATTTCCTCCACCAGTCTCTGTCGCCCTCCATGCTTTCAGCCGTCAACAATCGTCCCCACATCCTCACAAATGTTGTCCTGCCATCCCTTTGCTGCCCACATCCATTTGGCCTTGCATTGTTGAAGTCAGTCCTGTATGCTTCTTGTAGACATGTGTTTGTTTGGCTTCTAACTGTATGTCCAAACCATTTGAGTTGTCTGGACTTGACAATATCTGTTATTGTGGTCTCGCTTGCCGAACTTCGTCATTTTGGTCGATGGTCTCTTCTAACCCCGAGTGTTCACCACAAGCATTTAATTTAAAACACAGTCCTTTGGTGTCTTATTTTCTCAGAAGTCCTTTGGTGTCTTATTTTGGTGTTTATTGTCTTATTTTGGTGTCTTATTTTCTCAGCAGTCCTTTGGTGTCTTATTTTGGTGTCTTATTGTCTTATTTTGGTGTTTATTGTCTTATTTTGGTGTCTTATTGTCTTATTTTGGTGTCTTATTGTCTTATTTTGGTGTCTTATTGTCTTATTTTGGTGTTTATTGTCTTATTTTGGTGTCTTATTTTCTCAGCAGTCCTTTGGTGTCTTATTGTCTTTTATTGGTGTCTTATTTTCTCAGCAGTCCTTTGGTGTCTTTTTGTCTTATTTTGGTGTCTTATTGTCTTTTATTGGTGTCTTATTTTCTCAGAAGTCCTTTAGTGTCTTATGTTGGTGTCTTATTGTCTTATATTGGTGTCTTATTTTCTCAGCAGTCCTTTGGTGTCTTATTGTCTTTTATTGGTGTCTTATTTTCTCAGAAGTCCTTTGGTGTCTTATTTTGGTGTCTTATTGTCTTTTATTGGTGTCTTATTTTCTCAGAAGTCCTTTGGTGTCTTATTTTGGTGTCTTATTGTCTTTTATTGGTGTCTTATTTTCTCAGCAGTCCTTTGGTGTCTTATTGTCTTATTTTGGTGTCTTATTGTCTTATGTTGGTGTCTTATTTTCTCAGCAGTCCTTTGGTGTCTTATTGTCTTATTTTGGTGTCTTATTGTCTTATGTTGGTGTCTTATTTTCTCAGCAGTCCTTTGGTGTCTTTTTGTCTTATTTTGGTGTCTTATTGTCTTATATTGGTGTCTTATTTTCTCAGAAGTCCTTTAGTGTCTTATTTTGGTGTGTTATTGTCTTATATTGGTGTCTTATTTTCTCAGCAGTCCTTTGGTGTCTTATTGTCTTATTTTGGTGTCTTATTGTCTTATGTTGGTGTCTTATTTTCTCAGAAGTCCTTTAGTGTCTTATTTTGGTGTCTTATTGTCTTATATTGGTGTCTTATTTTCTCAGCAGTCCTTTGGTGTCTTATTGTCTTATTTTGGTGTCTTATTGTCTTATGTTGGTGTCTTATTTTCTCAGCAGTCCTTTGGTGTCTTATTGTCTTATTTTGGTGTCTTATTGTCTTATGTTGGTGTCTTATTTTCTCAGCAGTCCTTTGGTGTCTTATTGTCTTATTTTGGTGTCTTATTGTCTTATGTTGGTGTCTTATTTTCTCAGCAGTCCTTTGGTGTCTTATTGTCTTATTTTGGTGTCTTATTGTCTTATTTTGGTGTTTATTGTCTTATTTTGGTGTCTTATTTTCTCAGAAGTCCTTTGGTGTCTTATTTTGGTGTTTATTGTCTTATTTTGGTGTCTTATTTTCTCAGCAGTCCTTTGGTGTCTTATTGTCTTATTTTGGTGTTTATTGTCTTATATTGGTGTCTTATTTTCTCAGAAGTCCTTTGGTGTCTTATTTTGGTGTTTATTGTCTTATTTTGGTGTCTTATTTTCTCAGCAGTCCTTTGGTGTCTTATTTTGGTGTCTTATTGTCTTATTTTGGTGTTTATTGTCTTATTTTGGTGTCTTATTGTCTTATTTTGGTGTCTTATTGTCTTATTTTGGTGTTTATTGTCTTATTTTGGTGTCTTATTTTCTCAGCAGTCCTTTGGTGTCTTATTGTCTTTTATTGGTGTCTTGTTTTCTCAGAAGTCCTTTAGTGTCTTATTTTGGTGTCTTATTGTCTTATATTGGTGTCTTATTTTCTCAGCAGTCCTTTGGTGTCTTATTGTCTTATTTTGGTGTCTTATTGTCTTATGTTGGTGTCTTATTTTCTCAGCAGTCCTTTGGTGTCTTATTGTCTTATTTTGGTGTCTTATTGTCTTATATTGGTGTCTTATTGTCTTATTTTGGTGTCTTATTGTCTTATGTTGGTGTCTTATTTTCTCAGCAGTCCTTTGGTGTCTTATTGTCTTATTTTGGTGTCTTATTGTCTTATATTGGTGTCTTATTGTCTTATGTTGGTGTATTATTTTCTCAGCAGTCCTTTGGTGTCTTATTGTCTTATTTTGGTGTCTTATTGTCTTATATTGGTGTCTTATTGTCTTATATTGGTGTCTTATTGTCTTATGTTGGTGTCTTATTTTCTCAGCAGTCCTTTGGTGTCTTATTGTCTTATTTTGGTGTCTTATTGTCTTATATTGGTGTCTTATTGTCTTATGTTGGTGTCTTATTTTCTCAGAAGTCCTTTAGTGTCTTATTTTGGTGTCTTATTGTCTTATATTGGTGTCTTATTGTCTTATGTTGGTGTCTTATTGTCTTATGTTGGTGTCTTATTTTCTCAGCAGTCCTGAGTCCAGGTGTAATTTATTTTGAATATTTTGGAGGCTTTGTAACCAGAGGGCCCTGGGCATCTGCCTGGTTTTCCCTGCCTTTAATTCGGCCCAGCGTTTATGACATCCTTAAAAACAGTAAGTTTCCTATTTGGAATGATTTTCAATTTTGTTTGACTGCCAGACAAGCAGAGTAAAAGAAAAATCTCCCTCCTCTCTGTGCATGTGCAATCGGGATGAGATCTCTGTGAAATTTGCCAAATTCAGAGCCAAAGTACTGTTAAACTACAGGTTTGTTTTCCGATTCATGTTCAAAAATATAACATTCAATTTAAATTTGTTTGTGGATCATAAACTGATGTTTGCAGTCAGACAGACAAAGTGAACCAATTGCTTAACCCCGCTTTTCGCTTCGCGCGTGTGGGGTAAAAATCTGTTAAAACTCTACTGTGTCTCCTTGTCCAAGTTCTCACGTATTTTTATAATTGAGATTTTAAAAAACTGGCAGCACATGTTAGCGTAACGGAGGGTCCAAGCTGTTGACGTGGATATTAGTGGTCTTAATGTGGTGTCCACACGACAGTTATTGGGCATTCTTTTTCTTTATCTCTCTGTCGATGGAGAAGTGAATTATTGTGGAGATTTTTGTGTAATTATCACTTGACTGCGCCTGCATGGGTCTGAGGGTAGTGGAGTTGTTGTTGCACATTGTCAATAAAGTAGAGCGGTGTCCGATGGCATTTCACAACAGGCGGCCGAAGGGCAAACCGAATGTTGATGCCAACCACCAGGGATGTCCACGCCCACGAATACATAAATCAAACGGTGACCACGCCCACCAATACCTAAATCAAACAGTGACCACGCCCACCAATACATAAATCAAACAGTGACCACGCCCACCTTTCACTCACTTCCAATAAGACTACGATTCACCATGACTTTAACTATGCTCGTTCTGCTTTCCATTTTCGATTCTTCCCAAGGTAAGCCACCTGTTTGATTCGTTATTCCTTACAATTGTTTTACCGGAACATGTGACAATAATGTGTGCAACCCGAGTGTGTGCTGATTCTGAGGTGTTCTACTATAGACAGGTATTCAGTCGTCGTTATATGAAACGGGCAGCTTCGTTGTTACAGGACACTCACATCCTGAAGATGCTCTGATTTCTAGCAGCGCTGGAGACAAGGTGCAGCAGGTTTCAGCACAGGTGTGTGGAGCTTGGCTGCAAACTGCTATGGTATCGTTATATGTTTGTATTCCAGTGGCAATGAGTTGTGACCGATGAGCTCGAGTTATTCGACATCAGGGTGCTGGCGATGGCTCGCCTACTCTTCGCGAAAGACACCATGGGCGATGGGATATTTCACATCCCTTAACTAATGCTGGTAGACGGGATGGCCATTATAACGTCCACCCGAGGGACAGCGCACACAATTATGCCTCACCCCTGCCTGCCAAATTGCACAATGGCAGTTTCTAGCTGGACCAAGTTCCAAACCCAGGATAGATCGCTCAGTGGTGAG